>NW_026700752.1:0-38339 GCF_030435755.1 Ochotona princeps | reverse complement strand
TTCAATATGCCCTTCACCAACATGCAGTGTTTCTTTGATTGAATTATATCTCACACCAATATTTGCATCTAGAGCCTCTGCATTGAGGGCTATCTGAAAACGGCTGTGGCGCTGAAGTTGCCTGAGAATGTGGAGTTGGTGGCATGTGAAACCCGCATGTGGAGCATTCGTTTGTGTGGGATGCTCTACCTGGTTCATTCCTTGATAATGGACTCAAAGGGCACTAAGCATAGAGTGTGAAAACTGAGTTTCCTTGAGAGCTGCTTGGAAGCCTGATGGTGTGTGAAGTTAGTGAGCCAAATGGAGTTGTTCTCCCACAAGAACCACTCGGCTGATCCTTCTTCAATATGCCCTTCACCAACATGCAGTGTTTCCTTGATTGAATTAGCTCTCACACCAATATTTGCGTCTAGAGCCTTTGCATTGAGGGCTATCTGAAAACGGCTGTGGCGCTGAAGTTGCCTGTGAATGTGGAGTTGGTGGTACGTGAAACCCGCATGTGGAGCATTCGTTTGTGTGGGATGCTGTACCAAGTATGTTGCTAGATAATTCACTCAAAGGGCACTAAACATAGAGTGTGAAAACTGAGTTTCCTTGAGAGCTGCTTGGAAGCCTGATGGTGTGTGAAGTTAGTGAGCCAAATGGAGTTGTTCTCCCACAAGAACCACTCGGCTGATCCTTCTTCAATATGCCCTTCACCAACATGCAGTGTTTCCTTGATTGAATTAGCTCTCACACCAACATTTGCGTCTAGAGCCTTTGCATTGAGGGCTATCTGAAAATGGCTGTGGCGCTGAAGTTGCCTGTGAATGTGGAGTTGGTGGTACGTGAAACCCGCATGTGGAGCATTCGTTTGTGTGGGATGCTCTACCAGGTTCATTCCTAGATAATGCACTCAAAGGGCACTAAGCATAGAGTGTGAAAACTGAGTTTCCTTGAGAGCTGCTTGGAAGACTGATGGTGTGTGAAGTTAGTGAGCCAAATGGAGTTGTTCTTCCACAAGAACCACTGGGCTGATCCTTCTTCAATATGCCCTCCACCAACATGCAGTGTTTCCTTGATTGAATTAGCTCTCACACCAATATTTGCGTCTAGAGCCTTTGCATTGAGGGCTATCTGAAAACGGCTGTGGCACTGAAGTTGGCTGAGAATGTGGAGTTGGTGGCATGTGAAACCCACATGTGGAGCATTCGTTTCTATGGGGTGCTCACCAAGCTTCATTTCAGTCCTAGGCACTCAAAGGGCACTAAGCATAGAGTGTGAAAACTGAGTTTCCTTGAGAGCTGCTTGGAAGCCTGATGGTGTGTGAAGTTAGTGAGCCAAATGGAGTTGTTCTCCCACAAGAACCACTCGGCTGATCCTTCTTCAATATGCCCTTCACCAACATGCAGTGTTTCCTTGATTGAATTAGCTCTCACACCAATATTTGCGTCTAGAGCCTTTGCATTGAGGGTTATCTGAAAACGGCTGTGGCGCTGAAGTTGCCTGTGAATGTGGAGTTGGTGGCATGTGAAACCTGCATGTGGAGCATTCGTTTGTGTGGGATGCTCACCAAGCTTCATTTCAGTCCTAGGCACTCAAAGGGCACTAAGCATAGAGTGTGAAAACTGAGTTTCCTTGAGAGCTGCTTGGAAGCCTGATGGTGTGTGAAGTTAGTGAGCCAAATGGAGTTGTTCTCCCACAAGAACCACTCGGCTGATCCTTCTTCAATATGCACTTCACCAACATGCAGTGTTTCCTTGATTGAATTAGCTCTCACACCAATATTTGCGTCTAGAGCCTTTGCATTGAGGGCTATCTGAAAACGGCTGTGGCGCTGAAGTTGCCTGTGAATGTGTAGTTGGTGGCATGTGAAACCCGCATGTGGAGCATTCGTTTGTGTGGGATGCTCTACCAGGTGCAATTCTAGATAATGCACTCAAAGGGCACTAAGCATAGAGTGTGAAAATTGAGTTTCCTTGAGAGCTGCTTGGAAGCCTGATGGTGTGTGAAGTTAGTGAGCCAAATGGAGTTGTTCTCCCACAAGAACCACTCGGCTGATCCTTCTTCAATATGCCCTTCACCAACATGCAGTGTTTCCTTGATTGAATTAGCTCTCACACCAATATTTGCGTCTAGAGCCTTTGCATTGAGGGCTATCTGAAAACGGCTGTGGCGCTGAAGTTGCCTGAGAATGAGGAGTTGGTGGCATGTGAAACCCGCATGTGGAGCATTCGTTTGTGTGGGATGCTCTACCAGGTTCAATCCTAGCTAATGCACTCAAAGGGCACTAAGCATAGAGTGTGAAAACTGAGTTTCCTTGAGAGCTGCTTGGAAGCCTGATGGTGTGTGAAGTTAGTGAGCCAAATGGAGTTGTTCTCCCACAAGAACCACTCGGCTGATCCTTCTTCAATATGCCCTTCACCAACATGCAGTGTTTCCTTGATTGAATTAGCTCTCACACCAATATTTGCGTCTAGAGCCTTTGCATTGAGGGCTATCTGAAAATGGCTGTGGCGCTGAAGTTGCCTGTGAATGTGGAGTTGGTGGTACGTGAAACCCGCATGTGGAGCATTCGTTTGTGTGGGATGCTGTACCAAGTTTGTTGCTAGATAATGCACTCAAAGGGCACTAAACATGGAGTGTGAAAACTGAGATTCCTTGAGAGCTGCTTGGAAGCCTGATGGTGTGTGAAGTTAGTGAGCCAAATGGAGTTGTTCTCACACAAGAACCACTCGGCTGATCCTTCTTCAATATGCCCTTCACCAACATGCAGTGTTTCCTTGATTGAATTAGCTCTCACACCAACATTTGCGTATAGAGCCTTTGCATTGAGGGCTATCTGAAAATGGCTGAGGCGCTGAAGTTGCCTGTGAATGTGGAGTTGGTGGTACGTGAAACCCGCATGTGGAGCATTCGTTTGTGTGGGATGCTGTACCAAGTTTGTTGCTAGATAATTCACTCAAAGGGCACTAAACATGGATTGTGAAAACTGAGATTCCTTGAGAGCTGCTTTGAAGCCTAATGGTGTGTGAAGTTAGTGAGCCAAATGGAGTTGTTCTCCCACAAGAACCACTCGGCTGATCCTTCTTCAATATGCCCTTCACCAACATGCAGTGTTTCCTTGATTGAATTAGCTCTCACACCAACATTTGCGTCTAGAGCCTTTGCATTGAGGGCTATCTGAAAATGGCTTTGGCGCTGAAGTTGCCTGTGAATGTGGAGTTGGTGGTACGTGAAACCCGCATGTGGAGCATTCGTTTGTGTGGGATGATCTACCAGGTTCATTCCTAGATAATGCACTCAAAGGGCACTAAGCATAGAGTGTGAAAACTGAGTTTCCTTGAGAGCTGCTTGGAAGCCTGATGGTGTGTGAAGTTAGTGAGCCAAATGGAGTTGTTCTTCCACAAGAACCACTGGGCTGATCCTTCTTCAATATGCCCTCCACCAACATGCAGTGTTTCCTTGATTGAATTAGCTCTCGCACCAATATTTGCGTCTAGAGCCTTTGCATTAAGGGCTATCTGAAAACGGCTGTGGCACTGAAGTTGGCTGAGAATGTGGAGTTGGTGGCATGTGAAACCCGCATGTGGAGCATTCGTTTCTATGGGATGCTCACCAAGCTTCATTTCAGTCCTAGGCACTCAAAGGGCACTAAGCATAGAGTGTGAAAACTGAGTTTCCTTGAGCGCTGCTTGGAAGCCTGATGGTGTGTGAAGTTAGTGAGCCAAATGGAGTTGTTCTCCCACAAGAACCACTCGGCTGAACCTTCTTCAATACGCGCTTCACCAACATGCAGTGTTTCCTTGATTGAATTAGCTCTCACACCAATATTTGCGTCTAGAGCCTTTGCATTGAGGGCTATCTGAAAACGGCTGTGGCGCTGAAGTTGCCTGTGAATGTGGAGTTGGTGGCATGTGAAACCCGCATGTGGAGCATTCGTTTGTGTGGGATGCTCTACCAGGTTCAATACTAGATAATGGACTCAAAGGGCACTGAGCATAGAGTGTGAAAACTGTGTTTCCTTGAGAGCTGCTTGGAAGCCTGATGGTGTGTGAAGTTAGTGAGCCAAATGGAGTTGTTCTCCCACAAGAACCACTCGGCTGATCCTTCTTCAATATGCCCTTCACAACATGCACTGTTTCCTTGATTGAATTAGCTCTCACACAAATATTTGCGTCTAGAACATCTGCATTGAGGGCTATCTGAAAACGGCTGAGGCGCTGAAGTTGCCTGTGAATGTGGAGTTGGTGGTACGTGAAACCCGCATGTGGAGCATTCGTTTGTGTGGGATGCTCACCAAGCTTCATTTCAGTCCTAGGCACTCAAAGGGCACTAAGCATAGAGTGTGAAAACTGAGATTCCTTGAGAGCTGCTTGGAAGCCTGATGGTGTGTGAGGTTAGTGAGCCAAATGGAGTTGTTCTCCCACAAGAACCACTCGGCTGATCCTTCTTCAATATGCCCTTCACCAACATGCAGTGTTTCCTTGATTGAATTAGCTCTCACACCAACATTTGCGTCTAGAGCCTTTGCATTGAGGGCTATCTGAAAACGGCTGTGGCGCTGAAGTTGCCTGTGAATGTGGAGTTGGTGGCATGTGAAACCCGCATGTGGAGCATTCGGTTGTGTGGGATGCTCACCAAGTTTCATTTCAGTCCTAGGCACTCAAAGGGCACTAAGCATAGAGTGTGAAAACTGAGTTTCCTTGAGAGCTGCTTGGAAGCCTGATGGTGTGTGAAGTTAGTGAGCCAAATGGAGTTGTTCTCCCACAAGAACCACTCGGCTGATCCTTCTTCAATATGCCCTTCACCAACATGCAGTGTTTCCTGGATTGAATTAGCTCTCACACCAATATTTGCGTCTAGAACCTCTGCATTGAGGGCTATCTGAAAACGGCTGTGGCGCTGAAGTTGCCTGTGAATGTGGAGTTGGTGGCATGTGAAACCCGCATGTGGAGCATTCGTTTGTGTGGGATGCTCACCAAGCTTCATTTCAGTCCTAGGCACTCAAAGGGCACTAAGCATAGAGTGTGAAAACTGAGTTTCCTTGAGAGCTGCTTGGAAGCCTGATGGTGTGTGAAGTTAGTGAGCCAAATGGAGTTGTTCTCCCACAAGAACCACTCGGCTGATCCTTCTTCAATATGCCCTTCACCAACATGCAGTGTTTCCTTGATTGAATTAGCTCTCACACCAATATTTGCGTCTAGAGCCTTTGCATTGAGGGCTATCTGAAAACGGCTGTGGCGCAGAAGTTGCCTGTGAATGTAGACGTCGTGGCATGTGAAACCTGCATGTGGAGCATTCGTTTGTGTCGGATGCTCTACCAGGTTCATTTCTAGATAATGCACTCAAAGGGCACTAAGCATAGAGTGTGAAAACTGAGTTTCCTTGAGAGCTGCTTGGAAGCCTGATGGTGTGTGAAGTTAGTGAGCCAAATGGAGTTGTTCTCCCACAAGAACCACTAGGCTGATCCTTCTTCAATATGCCCTTCACCAACATGCAGTGTTTCCTTGATTGAATTAGCTCTCACACCAATATTTGCGTCTAGAGCCTTTGCATTGAGGGCTATCTGAAAATGGCTGTGGCGCTGAAGTTGCCTGTGAATGTGGAGTTGGTGGCATGTGAAATCTTCATGTGGAACATTCGTTTGTGTGGGATGCTCAACAAGCTTCTTTTCAGTCCTAGGCACTAAAAGGGCACTAAGCATAGAGTGTGAAAACTGAGTTTCCTTGAGAGCTGCTTGGAAGCCTGATGGTGTGTGAAGTTAGTGAGCCAAATGGAGTTGTTCTCCCACAAGAACCACTCGGCTGATCCTTCTTCAATATGCCCTTCACCAACATGCAGTGTTTCCTTGATTGAATTAGCTCTCACACCAATATTTGCGTCTAGGGCCTTTGCATTGAGGGTTATCTGAAAACGGCTGTGGCGCTGAAGTTGCCTGTGAATGTGGAGTTGGTGGCATGTGAAACCTGCATGTGGAGCATTCATATGTGTGGGATGCTCTACCAGGTTCATTCCTAGATAATGCATTCAAAGGGCACTAAGCATAGAGTGTGAAAACTGAGTTTCCTTGAGAGCTGCTTGTAAGCCTGATGGTGTGTGAAGTTAGTGAGCCAAATGGAGTTGTTCTCCCACAAGAACCACTCGGCTGTTCCTTCTTCAATATGCCCTTCACCAACATGCAGTGTTTCCTTGATTGAATTATCTCTCACACCAGTATATGGGTCTAGAGCCTTTGCATTGAGAGCTATCTGAAAACGGCTGTGGCGCTGAAGTTGCCTGAGAATGTGGAGTTGGTGGCATGTGAAACCCACATGTGGAGCATTCGTTTGTGTGGGATGCTCTACCTGGTTCATTCCTTGATAATGGACTCAAAGGGCACTAAGCATAGAGTGTGAAAACTGAGTTTCCTTGAGAGCTGCTTGGAAGCCTGATGGTGTGTGAAGTTAGTGAGCCAAATGGAGTTGTTCTCCCACAAGAACCACTCGGCTGTTCCTTCTTCAATATGCCCTTCACCAACATGCAGTGTTTCCTTGATTGAATTAGCTCTCACACCAATATTTGCGTCTAGAGCCTTTGCATTGAGGGCTATCTGAAAATGTCTGCGGCGCTGAAGTTGCCTGTGAATGTGGAGTTGGTGGCATGTGAAACCCGCATGTGGAGCATTCGTTTGTGTGGGATGCTCTACCAGGTTCATTCCTAGATAATGCACTCAAAGGGCACTAAGCATAGAGTGTGAAAACTGAGTTTCCTTGAGAGCTGCTTGGAAGCCTGATGGTGTGTGAAGTTAGTGAGCCAAATGGAGTTGTTCTCCCACAAGAACCACTCGGCTGATCCTTCTTCAATATGCCCTTCACCAACATGCAGTGTTTCCTTGATTGAATTAGCTCTCACACCAACATTTGCGTCTAGAGCCTTGGCATTGAGGGCTATCTGAAAATGGCTGTGGCACTGAAGTTGCCTGTGAATGTGGAGTTGGTGGCATGTAAAACCCGCATGTGGAGCATTCGTTTGTGTGGGATGCTGTACCAAGTTTGTTCCTAGATAATTCACTCAAAGGCCACTAAACATAGAGTGTGTAAACAGTTTCCTTGAGAGCTGCTTGGAAGCCTGATGGTGTGTGAAGTTAGTGAGCCAAATGGAGTTGTTCTCCCACAAGAACCACTCGGCTGATCCTTCTTCAATATGCCCTTCACCAACATGCAGTGTTTCCTTGATTGAATTAGCTCTCACACCAATATTTGCGTCTAGAGCCTTTGCATTGAGAGCTATCTGAAAACGGCTGTGGCGCTGAAGTTGCCTGTGAATGAGGAGTTGGTGGCATGTGAAACCCGCATGTGGAGCATTCGTTTCTGTGGGATGCTCACCATGCTTCATTTGAGTCCTAGGCACTCAAAGGGCACTAAGCATAGAGTGTGAAGACTGAGTTTCCTTGAGAGCTGCTTGGAAGCCTGATGGTGTGTGAAGTTAGTGAGCCAAATGGAGTTGTTCTCTCACAAGAACCACTCGGCTGATCCTTCTTCAATATGCCCTTCACCAACATGCAGTGTTTCCTTGATTGAATTAGCTCTCACACCAATATTTGCGTCTAGAGCCTTTGCATTGAGGGCTATCTGAAAACGGCTGTGGCGCTGAAGTTGCCTGAGAATGTGGAGTTGGTGGCATGTGAAACCCGCATGTGGAGCATTCGTTTGTGTGGGATGCTCTACCAGGTTCAATACTAGATAATGGACTCAAAGGGCACTGAGCATAGAGTGTGAAAACTGTGTTTCCTTGAGAGCTGCTTGGAAGCCTGATGGTGTGTGAAGTTAGTGAGCCAAATGGAGTTGTTCTCCCACAAGAACCACTCGGCTGATCCTTCTTCAATATGCCCTTCACAACATGCACTGTTTCCTTGATTGAATTAGCTCTCACACAAATATTTGCGTCTAGAACATCTGCATTGAGGGCTATCTGAAAACGGCTGAGGCGCTGAAGTTGCCTGTGAATGTGGAGTTGGTGGTACGTGAAACCCGCATGTGGAGCATTCGTTTGTGTGGGATGCTCACCAAGCTTCATTTCAGTCCTAGGCACTCAAAGGGCACTAAGCATAGAGTGTGAAAACTGAGATTCCTTGAGAGCTGCTTGGAAGCCTTATGGTGTGTGAGGTTAGTGAGCCAAATGGAGTTGTTCTCCCACAAGAACCACTCGGCTGATCCTTCTTCAATATGCCCTTCACCAACATGCAGTGTTTCCTTGATTGAATTAGCTCTCACACCAACATTTGCGTCTAGAGCCTTTGCATTGAGGGCTATCTGAAAACGGCTGTGGCGCTGAAGTTGCCTGTGAATGTGGAGTTGGTGGCATGTGAAACCCGCATGTGGAGCATTCGGTTGTGTGGGATGCTCACCAAGTTTCATTTCAGTCCTAGGCACTCAAAGGGCACTAAGCATAGAGTGTGAAAACTGAGTTTCCTTGAGAGCTGCTTGGAAGCCTGATGGTGTGTGAAGTTAGTGAGCCAAATGGAGTTGTTCTCCCACAAGAACCACTCGGCTGATCCTTCTTCAATATGCCCTTCACCAACATGCAGTGTTTCCTGGATTGAATTAGCTCTCACACCAATATTTGCGTCTAGAACCTCTGCATTGAGGGCTATCTGAAAACGGCTGTGGCGCTGAAGTTGCCTGTGAATGTGGAGTTGGTGGCATGTGAAACCCGCATGTGGAGCATTCGTTTGTGTGGGATGCTCACCAAGCTTCATTTCAGTCCTAGGCACTCAAAGGGCACTAAGCATAGAGTGTGAAAACTGAGTTTCCTTGAGAGCTGCTTGGAAGCCTGATGGTGTGTGAAGTTAGTGAGCCAAATGGAGTTGTTCTCCCACAAGAACCACTCGGCTGATCCTTCTTCAATATGCCCTTCACCAACATGCAGTGTTTCCTTGATTGAATTAGCTCTCACACCAATATTTGCGTCTAGAGCCTTTGCATTGAGGGCTATCTGAAAACGGCTGTGGCGCTGAAGTTGCCTGAGAATGTAGACTTCGTGGCATGTGAAACCTGCATGTGGAGCATTCGTTTGTGTCGGATGCTCTACCAGGTTCATTTCTAGATAATGCACTCAAAGGGCACTAAGCATAGAGTGTGAAAACTGAGTTTCCTTGAGAGCTGCTTGGAAGCCTGATGGTGTGTGAAGTTAGTGAGCCAAATGGAGTTGTTCTCCCACAAGAACCACTAGGCTGATCCTTCTTCAATATGCCCTTCACCAACATGCAGTGTTTCCTTGATTGAATTAGCTCTCACACCAATATTTGCGTCTAGAGCCTTTGCATTGAGGGCTATCTGAAAATGGCTTTGGCGCTGAAGTTGCCTGTGAATGTGGAGTTGGTGGCATGTGAAACCCGCATGTGGAGCATTCGTTTGTGTGGGATGCTCACCATGCTTCATTTCAGTCCTAGGCACTCAAAGGGCACTAAGCATAGAGTGTGAAAACTGAGTTTCCTTGAGAGCTGCCTGGAAGCCTGATGGTGTGTGAAGTTAGTGAGCCAAATGGAGTTGTTCTCTCACAAGAACCACTCGGCTGATCCTTCTTCAATATGCCCTTCACCAACATGCAGTGTTTCCTTGATTGAATTAGCTCTCACACCAATATTTGCGTCTAGAGCCTTTGCATTGAGGGCTATCTGAAAATGGCTGTGGCGCTGAAGTTGCCTGTGAATGTGGAGTTGGTGGCATGTGAAATCTTCATGTGGAACATTCGTTTGTGTGGGATGCTCAACAAGCTTCTTTTCAGTCCTAGGCACTAAAAGGGCACTAAGCATAGAGTGTGAAAACTGAGTTTCCTTGAGAGCTGCTTGGAAGCCTGATGGTGTGTGAAGTTAGTGAGCCAAATGGAGTTGTTCTCCCACAAGAACCACTCGGCTGTTCCTTCTTCAATATGCCCTTCACCAACATGCAGTGTTTCCTTGATTGAATTAGCTCTCACACCAATATTTGCGTCTAGAGCCTTTGCATTGAGGGCTATCTGAAAATGTCTGCGGCGCTGAAGTTGCCTGTGAATGTGGAGTTGGTGGCATGTGAAACCCGCATGTGGAGCATTCGTTTGTGTGGGATGCTCTACCAGGTTCATTCCTAGATAATGCACTCAAAGGGCACTAAGCATAGAGTGTGAAAACTGAGTTTCCTTGAGAGCTGCTTGGAAGCCTGATGGTGTGTGAAGTTAGTGAGCCAAATGGAGTTGTTCTCCCACAAGAACCACTCGGCTGATCCTTCTTCAATATGCCCTTCACCAACATGCAGTGTTTCCTTGATTGAATTAGCTCTCACACCAACATTTGCGTCTAGAGCCTTTGCATTGAGGGCTATCTGAAAATGGCTGTGGCACTGAAGTTGCCTGTGAATGTGGAGTTGGTGGCATGTAAAACCCGCATGTGGAGCATTCGTTTGTGTGGGATGCTGTACCAAGTTTGTTCCTAGATAATTCACTCAAAGGCCACTAAACATAGAGTGTGTAAACAGTTTCCTTGAGAGCTGCTTGGAAGCCTGATGGTGTGTGAAGTTAGTGAGCCAAATGGAGTTGTTCTCCCACAAGAACCACTCGGCTGATCCTTCTTCAATATGCCCTTCACCAACATGCAGTGTTTCCTTGATTGAATTAGCTCTCACACCAATATTTGCGTCTAGAGCCTTTGCATTGAGAGCTATCTGAAAACGGCTGTGGCGCTGAAGTTGCCTGTGAATGAGGAGTTGGTGGCATGTGAAACCCGCATGTGGAGCATTCGTTTCTGTGGGATGCTCACCATGCTTCATTTGAGTCCTAGGCACTCAAAGGGCACTAAGCATAGAGTGTGAAGACTGAGTTTCCTTGAGAGCTGCTTGGAAGCCTGATGGTGTGTGAAGTTAGTGAGCCAAATGGAGTTGTTCTCTCACAAGAACCACTCGGCTGATCCTTCTTCAATATGCCCTTCACCAACATGCAGTGTTTCCTTGATTGAATTAGCTCTCACACCAATATTTGCGTCTAGAGCCTTTGCATTGAGGGCTATCTGAAAACGGCTGTGGCGCTGAAGTTGCCTGAGAATGTGGAGTTGGTGGCATGTGAAATCTTCATGTGGAACATTCGTTTGTGTGGGATGCTCAACAAGCTTCTTTTCAGTCCTAGGCACTCAAAGGGCACTAAGCATAGAGTGTGAAAACTGAGTTTCCTTGAGAGCTGCTTGGAAGCCTGATGGTGTGTGAAGTTAGTGAGCCAAATGGAGTTGTTCTCCCACAAGAACCACTCGGCTGATCCTTCTTCAATATGCCCTTCACCAACATGCAGTGTTTCCTTGATTGAATTAGCTCTCACACCAATATTTGCGTCTAGGGCCTTTGCATTGAGGGTTATCTGAAAACGGCTGTGGCGCTGAAGTTGCCTGTGAATGTGGAGTTGGTGGCATGTGAAACCCGCATGTGGAGCATTCGTTTGTGTGGGATGCTCAACAAGCTTCTTTTCAGTCCTAGGCACTCAAAGGGCACTAAGCATAGAGTGTGAAAACTGAGTTTCCTTGAGAGCTGCTTGGAAGCCTGATGGTGTGTGAAGTTAGTGAGCCAAATGGAGTTGTTCTCCCACAAGAACCACTCGGCTGATCCTTCTTCAATATGCCCTTCACCAACATGCAGTGTTTCCTTGATTGAATTAGCTCTCACACCAATATTTGCGTCTAGAGCCTTTGCATTGAGGGCTATCTGAAAACGGCTGTGGCGCTGAAGTTGCCTGTGAATGTGGAGTTGGTGGTACGTGAAACCCGCATGTGGAGCATTCGTTTGTGTGGGATGCTCTACCAAGTTTGTTGCTAGATAATTCACTCAAAGGGCACTAAACATAGAGTTTGAAAACTGAGTTTCCTTGAGAGCTGCTTGGAAGCCTGATGGTGTGTGAAGTTAGTGAGCCAAATGGAGTTGTTCTCCCACAAGAACCACTCGGCTGATCCTTCTTCAATATGCCCTTCACCAACATGCAGTGTTTCCTTGATTGAATTAGCTCTAACACCAACATTTGCGTCTAGAGCCTTGGCATTGAGGGCTATCTGAAAATGGCTGTGGCACTGAAGTTGCCTGTGAATGTGGAGTTGGTGGTACGTAAAACCCGCATGTGGAGCATTCGTTTGTGTGGGATGCTGTACCAAGTTTGTTCCAGATAATTCACTCAAAGGCCACTAAACATAGAGTGTGTAAACAGTTTCCTTGAGAGCTGCTTTGAAGCCTGATGGTGTGTGAAGTTAGTGTGCCAAATGGAGTTGTTCTCCCACAAGAACCACTCGGCTGATCCTTCTTCAATATGCCCTTCACCAACATGCAGTGTTTCCTTGATTGAAATAGCTCTCACACCAATATTTGCGTCTAGAGCCTTTGCATTGAGGGCTATCTGAAAATGGCTGTGGCGCTGAAGTTGCCTGTGAATGTGGAGTTGGTGGCATGTGAAACCTGCATGTGGAGCATTCGTATGTGTGGGATGCTCTACCAGGTTCATTCCTAGATAATGCACTCAAAGGGCACTAAGCATAGAGTGTGAAAACTGAGTTTCCTTGAGAGCTGCTTGGAAGCCTGATGGTGTGTGAAGTTAGTGAGCCAAATGGAGTTGTTCTCCCACAAGAACCACTCGGCTGATCCTTCTTCAATATGCCCTTCACCAACATGCAGTGTTTCCTTGATTGAATTAGCTCTCACACCAACATTTGCGTCTAGAGCCTTG
Source organism: Ochotona princeps (assembly GCF_030435755.1). Lineage (NCBI taxonomy): Eukaryota > Metazoa > Chordata > Mammalia > Lagomorpha > Ochotonidae > Ochotona > Ochotona princeps. Next base: position 25,652 of record NW_026700752.1, on the reverse strand, counting down.
GCATTGAGGGCTATCTGAAAATGGCTGTGGCACTGAAGTTGCCTGTGAATGTGGAGTTGGTGGCATGTAAAACCCGCATGTGGAGCATTCGTTTGTGTGGGATGCTGTACCAAGTTTGTTCCTAGATAATTCACTCAAAGGCCACTAAACATAGAGTGTGTAAACAGTTTCCTTGAGAGCTGCTTGGAAGCCTGATGGTGTGTGAAGTTAGTGAGCCAAATGGAGTTGTTCTCCCACAAGAACCACTCGGCTGATCCTTCTTCAATATGCCCTTCACCAACATGCAGTGTTTCCTTGATTGAATTAGCTCTCACACCAATATTTGCGTCTAGAGCCTTTGCATTGAGAGCTATCTGAAAACGGCTGTGGCGCTGAAGTTGCCTGTGAATGAGGAGTTGGTGGCATGTGAAACCCGCATGTGGAGCATTCGTTTCTGTGGGATGCTCACCATGCTTCATTTGAGTCCTAGGCACTCAAAGGGCACTAAGCATAGAGTGTGAAGACTGAGTTTCCTTGAGAGCTGCTTGGAAGCCTGATGGTGTGTGAAGTTAGTGAGCCAAATGGAGTTGTTCTCTCACAAGAACCACTCGGCTGATCCTTCTTCAATATGCCCTTCACCAACATGCAGTGTTTCCTTGATTGAATTAGCTCTCACACCAATATTTGCGTCTAGAGCCTTTGCATTGAGGGCTATCTGAAAACGGCTGTGGCGCTGAAGTTGCCTGAGAATGTGGAGTTGGTGGCATGTGAAACCCGCATGTGGAGCATTCGTTTGTGTGGGATGCTCTACCAGGTTCAATACTAGATAATGGACTCAAAGGGCACTGAGCATAGAGTGTGAAAACTGTGTTTCCTTGAGAGCTGCTTGGAAGCCTGATGGTGTGTGAAGTTAGTGAGCCAAATGGAGTTGTTCTCCCACAAGAACCACTCGGCTGATCCTTCTTCAATATGCCCTTCACAACATGCACTGTTTCCTTGATTGAATTAGCTCTCACACAAATATTTGCGTCTAGAACATCTGCATTGAGGGCTATCTGAAAACGGCTGAGGCGCTGAAGTTGCCTGTGAATGTGGAGTTGGTGGTACGTGAAACCCGCATGTGGAGCATTCGTTTGTGTGGGATGCTCACCAAGCTTCATTTCAGTCCTAGGCACTCAAAGGGCACTAAGCATAGAGTGTGAAAACTGAGATTCCTTGAGAGCTGCTTGGAAGCCTTATGGTGTGTGAGGTTAGTGAGCCAAATGGAGTTGTTCTCCCACAAGAACCACTCGGCTGATCCTTCTTCAATATGCCCTTCACCAACATGCAGTGTTTCCTTGATTGAATTAGCTCTCACACCAACATTTGCGTCTAGAGCCTTTGCATTGAGGGCTATCTGAAAACGGCTGTGGCGCTGAAGTTGCCTGTGAATGTGGAGTTGGTGGCATGTGAAACCCGCATGTGGAGCATTCGGTTGTGTGGGATGCTCACCAAGTTTCATTTCAGTCCTAGGCACTCAAAGGGCACTAAGCATAGAGTGTGAAAACTGAGTTTCCTTGAGAGCTGCTTGGAAGCCTGATGGTGTGTGAAGTTAGTGAGCCAAATGGAGTTGTTCTCCCACAAGAACCACTCGGCTGATCCTTCTTCAATATGCCCTTCACCAACATGCAGTGTTTCCTGGATTGAATTAGCTCTCACACCAATATTTGCGTCTAGAACCTCTGCATTGAGGGCTATCTGAAAACGGCTGTGGCGCTGAAGTTGCCTGTGAATGTGGAGTTGGTGGCATGTGAAACCCGCATGTGGAGCATTCGTTTGTGTGGGATGCTCACCAAGCTTCATTTCAGTCCTAGGCACTCAAAGGGCACTAAGCATAGAGTGTGAAAACTGAGTTTCCTTGAGAGCTGCTTGGAAGCCTGATGGTGTGTGAAGTTAGTGAGCCAAATGGAGTTGTTCTCCCACAAGAACCACTCGGCTGATCCTTCTTCAATATGCCCTTCACCAACATGCAGTGTTTCCTTGATTGAATTAGCTCTCACACCAATATTTGCGTCTAGAGCCTTTGCATTGAGGGCTATCTGAAAACGGCTGTGGCGCTGAAGTTGCCTGAGAATGTAGACTTCGTGGCATGTGAAACCTGCATGTGGAGCATTCGTTTGTGTCGGATGCTCTACCAGGTTCATTTCTAGATAATGCACTCAAAGGGCACTAAGCATAGAGTGTGAAAACTGAGTTTCCTTGAGAGCTGCTTGGAAGCCTGATGGTGTGTGAAGTTAGTGAGCCAAATGGAGTTGTTCTCCCACAAGAACCACTAGGCTGATCCTTCTTCAATATGCCCTTCACCAACATGCAGTGTTTCCTTGATTGAATTAGCTCTCACACCAATATTTGCGTCTAGAGCCTTTGCATTGAGGGCTATCTGAAAATGGCTTTGGCGCTGAAGTTGCCTGTGAATGTGGAGTTGGTGGCATGTGAAACCCGCATGTGGAGCATTCGTTTGTGTGGGATGCTCACCATGCTTCATTTCAGTCCTAGGCACTCAAAGGGCACTAAGCATAGAGTGTGAAAACTGAGTTTCCTTGAGAGCTGCCTGGAAGCCTGATGGTGTGTGAAGTTAGTGAGCCAAATGGAGTTGTTCTCTCACAAGAACCACTCGGCTGATCCTTCTTCAATATGCCCTTCACCAACATGCAGTGTTTCCTTGATTGAATTAGCTCTCACACCAATATTTGCGTCTAGAGCCTTTGCATTGAGGGCTATCTGAAAATGGCTGTGGCGCTGAAGTTGCCTGTGAATGTGGAGTTGGTGGCATGTGAAATCTTCATGTGGAACATTCGTTTGTGTGGGATGCTCAACAAGCTTCTTTTCAGTCCTAGGCACTAAAAGGGCACTAAGCATAGAGTGTGAAAACTGAGTTTCCTTGAGAGCTGCTTGGAAGCCTGATGGTGTGTGAAGTTAGTGAGCCAAATGGAGTTGTTCTCCCACAAGAACCACTCGGCTGTTCCTTCTTCAATATGCCCTTCACCAACATGCAGTGTTTCCTTGATTGAATTAGCTCTCACACCAATATTTGCGTCTAGAGCCTTTGCATTGAGGGCTATCTGAAAATGTCTGCGGCGCTGAAGTTGCCTGTGAATGTGGAGTTGGTGGCATGTGAAACCCGCATGTGGAGCATTCGTTTGTGTGGGATGCTCTACCAGGTTCATTCCTAGATAATGCACTCAAAGGGCACTAAGCATAGAGTGTGAAAACTGAGTTTCCTTGAGAGCTGCTTGGAAGCCTGATGGTGTGTGAAGTTAGTGAGCCAAATGGAGTTGTTCTCCCACAAGAACCACTCGGCTGATCCTTCTTCAATATGCCCTTCACCAACATGCAGTGTTTCCTTGATTGAATTAGCTCTCACACCAACATTTGCGTCTAGAGCCTTTGCATTGAGGGCTATCTGAAAATGGCTGTGGCACTGAAGTTGCCTGTGAATGTGGAGTTGGTGGCATGTAAAACCCGCATGTGGAGCATTCGTTTGTGTGGGATGCTGTACCAAGTTTGTTCCTAGATAATTCACTCAAAGGCCACTAAACATAGAGTGTGTAAACAGTTTCCTTGAGAGCTGCTTGGAAGCCTGATGGTGTGTGAAGTTAGTGAGCCAAATGGAGTTGTTCTCCCACAAGAACCACTCGGCTGATCCTTCTTCAATATGCCCTTCACCAACATGCAGTGTTTCCTTGATTGAATTAGCTCTCACACCAATATTTGCGTCTAGAGCCTTTGCATTGAGAGCTATCTGAAAACGGCTGTGGCGCTGAAGTTGCCTGTGAATGAGGAGTTGGTGGCATGTGAAACCCGCATGTGGAGCATTCGTTTCTGTGGGATGCTCACCATGCTTCATTTGAGTCCTAGGCACTCAAAGGGCACTAAGCATAGAGTGTGAAGACTGAGTTTCCTTGAGAGCTGCTTGGAAGCCTGATGGTGTGTGAAGTTAGTGAGCCAAATGGAGTTGTTCTCTCACAAGAACCACTCGGCTGATCCTTCTTCAATATGCCCTTCACCAACATGCAGTGTTTCCTTGATTGAATTAGCTCTCACACCAATATTTGCGTCTAGAGCCTTTGCATTGAGGGCTATCTGAAAACGGCTGTGGCGCTGAAGTTGCCTGAGAATGTGGAGTTGGTGGCATGTGAAATCTTCATGTGGAACATTCGTTTGTGTGGGATGCTCAACAAGCTTCTTTTCAGTCCTAGGCACTCAAAGGGCACTAAGCATAGAGTGTGAAAACTGAGTTTCCTTGAGAGCTGCTTGGAAGCCTGATGGTGTGTGAAGTTAGTGAGCCAAATGGAGTTGTTCTCCCACAAGAACCACTCGGCTGATCCTTCTTCAATATGCCCTTCACCAACATGCAGTGTTTCCTTGATTGAATTAGCTCTCACACCAATATTTGCGTCTAGGGCCTTTGCATTGAGGGTTATCTGAAAACGGCTGTGGCGCTGAAGTTGCCTGTGAATGTGGAGTTGGTGGCATGTGAAACCCGCATATGGAGCATTCGTTTGTGTGGGATGCTCAACAAGCTTCTTTTCAGTCCTAGGCACTCAAAGGGCACTAAGCATAGAGTGTGAAAACTGAGTTTCCTTGAGAGCTGCTTGGAAGCCTGATGGTGTGTGAAGTTAGTGAGCCAAATGGAGTTGTTCTCCCACAAGAACCACTCGGCTGATCCTTCTTCAATATGCCCTTCACCAACATGCAGTGTTTCCTTGATTGAATTAGCTCTCACACCAATATTTGCGTCTAGAGCCTTTGCATTGAGGGCTATCTGAAAACGGCTGTGGCGCTGAAGTTGCCTGTGAATGTGGAGTTGGTGGTACGTGAAACCCGCATGTGGAGCATTCGTTTGTGTGGGATGCTCTACCAAGTTTGTTGCTAGATAATTCACTCAAAGGGCACTAAACATAGAGTTTGAAAACTGAGTTTCCTTGAGAGCTGCTTGGAAGCCTGATGGTGTGTGAAGTTAGTGAGCCAAATGGAGTTGTTCTCCCACAAGAACCACTCGGCTGATCCTTCTTCAATATGCCCTTCACCAACATGCAGTGTTTCCTTGATTGAATTAGCTCTAACACCAACATTTGCGTCTAGAGCCTTGGCATTGAGGGCTATCTGAAAATGGCTGTGGCACTGAAGTTGCCTGTGAATGTGGAGTTGGTGGTACGTAAAACCCGCATGTGGAGCATTCGTTTGTGTGGGATGCTGTACCAAGTTTGTTCCAGATAATTCACTCAAAGGCCACTAAACATAGAGTGTGTAAACAGTTTCCTTGAGAGCTGCTTTGAAGCCTGATGGTGTGTGAAGTTAGTGTGCCAAATGGAGTTGTTCTCCCACAAGAACCACTCGGCTGATCCTTCTTCAATATGCCCTTCACCAACATGCAGTGTTTCCTTGATTGAAATAGCTCTCACACCAATATTTGCGTCTAGAGCCTTTGCATTGAGGGCTATCTGAAAATGGCTGTGGCGCTGAAGTTGCCTGTGAATGTGGAGTTGGTGGCATGTGAAACCTGCATGTGGAGCATTCGTATGTGTGGGATGCTCTACCAGGTTCATTCCTAGATAATGCACTCAAAGGGCACTAAGCATAGAGTGTGAAAACTGAGTTTCCTTGAGAGCTGCTTGTAAGCCTGATGGTGTGTGAAGTTAGTGAGCCAAATGGAGTTGTTCTCCCACAAGAACCACTCGGCTGTTCCTTCTTCAATATGCCCTTCACCAACATGCAGTGTTTCCTGGATTGAATTAGCTCTCACACCAGTATATGGGTCTAGAGCCTTTGCATTGAGAGCTATCTGAAAACGGCTGTGGCGCTGAAGTTGCCTGAGAATGTGGAGTTGGTGGCATGTGAAACCCACATGTGGAGCATTCGTTTGTGTGGGATGCTCTACCTGGTTCATTCCTTGATAATGGACTCAAAGGGCACTAAGCATAGAGTGTGAAAACTGAGTTTCCTTGAGAGCTGCTTGGAAGCCTGATGGTGTGTGAAGTTAGTGAGCCAAATGGAGTTGTTCTCCCACAAGAACCACTCGGCTGATCCTTCTTCAATATGCCCTTCACCAACATGCAGTGTTTCCTTGATTGAATTAGCTCTCACACCAATATTTGCGTCTAGAGCCTTTGCATTGAGGGCTATCTGAAAACGGCTGTGGCGCTGAAGTTGCGTGAGAATGTGGAGTTGGTGGCATGTGAACCCCGCATGTGGAGCATTCGTTTGTGTGGGATGCTCTACCAGGTGCAATTCTAGATAATGCACTCAAAGGGCACTAAGCATAGAGACTGAAAATTGAGTTTCCTTGAGAGCTGCTTGGAAGCCTGATGGTGTGTGAAGTTAGTGAGCCAAATGGAGTTGTTCTCCCACAAGAACCACTCGGCTGATCCTTCTTCAATATGCCCTTCACCAACATGCAGTGTTTCCTTGATTGAATTAGCTCTCACACCAATATTTGCGTCTAGAGCCTTTGCATTGAGAGCTATCTGAAAACGGCTGTGGCGCTGAAGTTGCCTGAGAATGAGGAGTTGGTGGCATGTGAAACCCGCATGTGGAGCATTCGTTTGTGTGGGATGCTCTACCAGGTTCAATCCTAGCTAATGCACTCAAAGGGCACTAAGCATAGAGTGTGAAAACTGAGTTTCCTTGAGAGCTGCTTGGAAGCCTGATGCTGTGTGAAGTTAGTGAGCCAAATGGAGTTCTTCTCCCACAAGAACCACTCGGCTGAACCTTCTTCAATACGCCCTTCACCAACATGCAGTGTTTCCTTGATTGAATTAGCTCTCACACCAATATTTGCGTCTAGAGCCTTTGCATTGAGGGCTATCTGAAAATGGCTGTGGCGCTGAAGTTGCCTGTGAATGTGGAGTTGGTGGCATGTGAAACCCGCATGTGGAGCATTCGTTTGTGTGGGATGCTCTACCAGGTTCAATCCTAGATAATGGACTCAAAGGGCACTAAGCATAGAGTGTGAAAACTGAGTTTCCTTGAGAGCTGCTTGGAAGCCTGATGGTGTGTGAAGTTAGTGAGCCAAATGGAGTTGTTCTCCCACAAGAACCACTCGGCTGATCCTTCTTCAATATGCCCTTCACCAACATGCAGTGTTTCCTTGATTGAATTAGCTCTCACACCAATATTTGTGTCTAGAGCCTTTGCATTGAGGGCTATAGGAAAACGGCTGTGGCACTGAAGTTGCCTGTGAATGTGGAGTTGGTGGCATGTGAAACCCGCATGTGGAGCATTAGTTTGTGTGTGATGCTCGCCAAGATTTATTTCAGTCCTAGGCACTCAAATGGCACTAAGCACAGAGTGTGAAAACTGAGTTTCCTTGAGAGCTGCTTGGAAGCCTGATGGTGTGTGAAGTTAGTGATCCAAATGGAGTTGTTCTCCCACAAGAACCACTCGGCTGATCCTTCTTCAATATGCCCTTCACCAACATGCAGTGTTTCCTTGATTGAATTAGCTCTCACACCAATATTTGCGTCTAGAGCCTTTGCATTGAGGGCTATCTGAAAATGGCTGTGGCGCTGAAGTTGCCTGTGAATGTGGAGTTGGTGGCATGTGAAACCCGCATGTGGAGCATTCGTTTGTGTGGGATACTCTACCAAGTTTGTTCCTAGAAAATTCACACAAAGGGCACTAAGCATAGAGTGTGAAAACAGTTTCCTTGAGAGAAGCTTGGAAGCCTGATGGTGTGTGAAGTTAGTGAGCCAAATGGAGTTGTTCTCCCACAAGAACCACTCGGCTGATCCTTCTTCAATATGCCCTTCACCAACATGCAGTGTTTCCTTGATTGAATTAGCTCTCACACCAATATTTGCGTCTAGGGCCTTTGCATTGAGGGTTATCTGAAAACGGCTGTGGCGCTGAAGTTGCCTGTGAATGTGGAGTTGGTGGCATGTGAAACCTGCATGTGGAGCATTCATTTGTGTGGGATGCTCAACAAGCTTCTTTTCAGTCCTAGGCACTCAAAGGGCACTAAGCATAGAGTGTGAAAACTGAGTTTCCTTGAGAGCTGCTTGGAAGCCTGATGGTGTGTGAAGTTAGTGAGCCAAATGGAGTTGTTCTCCCACAAGAACCACTCGGCTGATCCTTCTTCAATATGCCCTTCACCAACATGCAGTGTTTCCTTGATTGAATTATCTCTCACACCAATATTTGCATCTAGAGCCTTTGCATTGAGGGCTATCTGAAAACGGCTGTGGCGCTGAAGTTGCCTGAGAATGTGGAGTTGGTGGCATGTGAAACCCGCATGTGGAGCATTCGTTTGTGTGGGATGCTCTACCAAGTTTATTCCTAAATAATTCACTCAAAGGGCACTAAACATAGAGTGTGAAAACTGAGTTTCCTTGAGAGCTGCTTGGAAGCCTGATGGTGTGTGAAGTTAGTGAGCCAAATGGAGTTGTTCTCCCACAAGAACCACTCGGCTGATCCTTCTTCAATATGCCCTTCACCAACATGCAGTGTTTCCTTGATTGAATTATCTCTCACACCAATATTTGGGTCTAAAGCCTTTGCATTGAGAGCTATCTGAAAACGGCTGTGGCGCTGAAGTTGCCTGAAAATGTGGAGTTGGTGGCATGTGAAACCCACATGTGGAGCATTCGTTTGTGTGGGATGCTCTACCTGGTTCATTCCTTGATAATGGACTCAAAGGGCACTAAGCATAGAGTGTGAAAACTGAGTTTCCTTGAGAGCTGCTTGGAAGCCTGATGGTGTGTGAAGTTAGTGAGCCAAATGGAGTTGTTCTCCCACAAGAACCACTCGGCTGATCCTTCTTCAATATGCCCTTCACCAACATGCAGTGTTTCCTTGATTGAATTAGCTCTCACACCAATATTTTGGTCTAGAGCCTTTGCATTGAGAGCTATCTGAAAACGGTTGTGGCGCTGAAGTTGCCTGAGAATGTGGAGTTGGTGTCATGTGAAACCCACATGTGGAGCATTCGTTTGTGTGGGATGCTCTACCTGGTTCATTCCTTGATAATGGACTCAAAGGGCACTAAGCATAGAGTGTGAAAACTGAGTTTCCTTGAGAGCTGCTTGGAAGCCTGATGGTGTGTGAAGTTAGTGAGCCAAATGGAGTTGTTCTCCCACAAGAACCACTCGGCTGATCCTTCTTCAATATGCCCTTCACCAACATGCAGTGTTTCCTTGATTGAATTAGCTCACACACCAATATTTGCGTCTAGAGCCTTTGCTTTGAGGGCTATCTGAAAACGGCTGTGCCGCTGAAGTTGCCTGAGAATGAGGAGTTGGTGGCATGTGAAACCCGCATGTGGAGCATTCGTTTGTGTGGGATGCTCTACCAGGTTCATTCCTAGATAATGCACTCAAAGGGCACTAAGCATAGAGTGTGAAAACTGAGTTTCCTTGAGAGCTGCATGGAAGCCTGATGCTGTGTGAAGTTAGTGAGCCAAATGGAGTTGTTCTCCCACAAGAACCACTCGGCTGATCCTTCTTCAATATGCCCTTCACCAACATGCAGTGTTTCCTTGATTGAATTAGCTCTCACACCAATATTTGCGTCTAGAGCCTTTGCATTGAGGGCTATCTGAAAACGGCTGTGGCGCTGAAGTTGCCTGTGAATGTGGAGTTGGTGGTACGTGAAACCCGCATGTGGAGCATTCGTTTGTGTGGGATGCTCTACCAAGTTTGTTGCTAGATAATGCACTCAAAGGGCACTAAACATAGAGTTTGAAAACAGATTTTCCTTGAGAGCTGCTTGGAAGCCTGATGGTGTGTGACGTTAGTGAGCCAAATGGAGTTGTTCTCCCACAAGAACCACTCGGCTGATCCTTCTTCAATATGCCCTTCACCAACATGCAGTGTTTCCTTGATTGAATTAGCTCTAACACCAATATTTGCGTCTAGAGCCTTGGCATTGAGGGCTATCTGAAAATGGCTGTGGCGCTGAAGTTGCCTGTGAATGTGGAGTTGGTGGCACGTAAAACCCGCATGTGGAGCATTCGTTTGTGTGGGATGCTGTACCAAGTTTGTTCCTAGATAATTCTCTCAAAGGCCACTAAACATAGAGTGTGTAAACAGTTTCCTTGAGAGCTGCTTTGAAGCCTGATGGTGTGTGAAGTTAGTGTGCCAAATGGAGTTGTTCTCCCACAAGAACCACTCGGCTGATCCTTCTTCAATATGCCCTTCACCAACATGCAGTGTTTCCTTGATTGAATTAGCTCTCACACAAATATTTGCGTGTAGGGCCTTTGCATTGAGGGCTATCTGAAAATGGCTGTGGCGCTGAAGTTGCCTGTGAATGTGGAGTTGGTGGCATGTGAAACCCGCATGTGGAGCATTCGTTTGTGTGGGATGCTCTACCAGGTTCATTCCTAGATAATGCACTCAAAGGGCACTAAGCATAGAGTGTGAAAACTGAGTTTCCTTGAGAGCTGCTTGGAAGCCTGATGGTGTGTGAAGTTAGTGAGCCAAATGGAATTGTTCTCCCACAAGAACCACTCGGCTGATCCTTCTTCAATATGCCCTTCACCAACATGCAGTGTTTCCTTGATTGAATTAGCTCTCATACCAATATTTGCGTCTAGAGCCTTTGCATTGAGGGCTATCTGAAAATGGCTGTGGCGCTGAAGTTGCCTGTGAATGTGGAGTTGGTGGCATGTGAAACCCGCATGTGGAGCATTCGTTTGTGTGGGATGCTCTACCAGGTTCAATCCTAGATAATGGACTCAAAGGGCACTAAGCATAGAGTGTGAAAACTGAGTTTCCTTGAGAGCTGCTTGGAAGCCTGATGGTGTGTGAAGTTAGTGAGCCAAATGGAGTTGTTCTCCCACAAGAACCACTCGGCTGATCCTTCTTCAATATGCCCTTCACCAACATGCAGTGTTTCCTTGATTGAATTAGCTCTCACACCAATATTTGCGTCTAGAGCCTTTGCATTGAGGGCTATCTGAAAATGGCTGTGGCACTGAAGTTGCCTGTGAATGTGGAGTTGGTGGCATGTGAAACCCGCATGTGGAGCATTCGTTTGTGTGTGATGCTCTCCAAGATTTATTTCAGTCCTAGGCACTCAAAGGGCACTAAGCATAGAGTGTGAAAACTGAGTTTCCTTGAGAGCTGCTTGGAAGCCTGATGGTGTGTGAAGTTAGTGAGCCAAATGGAGTTGTTCTCCCACAAGAACCACTCGGCTGATCCTTCTTCAATATGCCCTTCACCAACATGCAGTGTTTCCTTGATTGAATTAGCTCTCATACCAATATTTGCGTCTAGAGCTTTTGCATTGAGGGCTATCTGAAAATGGCTGTGGCGCTGAAGTTGCCTGAGAATGTGGAGTTGGTGGCACGTGAAACCCGCATGTGGAGCATTCGTTTGTGTGGGATACTCTACCAAGTTTGTTCCTAGAAAATTCACACAAAGGGCACTAAGCATAGAGTGTGAAAACAGTTTCCTTGAGAGATGCTTGGAAGCCTGATGGTGTGTGAAGTTAGTGAGCCAAATGGAGTTGTTCTCCCACAAGAACCACTCGGCTGATCCTTCTTCAATATGCCCTTCACCAACATGCAGGGTTTCCTTGATTGAATTAGCTTTCACACCAATATTTGCGTCTAGAGCCTTTGCATTGAGGGCTATCTGAAAACGGCTGTGGCGCTGAAGTTGCCTGAGAATGTGGAGTTGGTGGCATGTGAAACCCGCATGTGGAGCATTCGTTTGTGTGGGATGCTCTACCAGGTTCATTCCCAGATAATGCACTCAAAGGGCACTAAGCATAGAGTGTGAAAACTGAGTTTCCTTGAGAGCTGCTTGGAAGCCTGATGGTGTGTGAAGTTAGTGAGCCAAATGGAGTTGTTCTCCCACAAAAACCACTCAGCTGCTTCTTCTTCAATATGCCCTTCACCAACATGCAGTGTTTCCTTGATTGAATTAATTTTCACACCAATATTTGCGTCTAGAGCCTTTGCATTGAGGGCTATCTGAAAACGGCTGTGGCGCTGAAGTTGCCTGAGAATGTGGAGTTGGTGGCATGTGAAACCCGCATGTGGAGCATTCGTTTGTGTGGGATGCTCACCAAGCTTCATTTCAGTCCAAGGCACTCAAAGGGTACTAAGCATAGAGTGTGAAAACAGAGTTTCTTTGAGAGCTGCTTAGAAGCCTGATGGTGTGTGAAGTTAGTGAGCCAAATGGTGTTGTTCTCCCACAAGAACCACTCGGCTGATCCTTCTTCAATATGCCCTTCAAAAACATGCAGTGTTTCCTTGATTGAATTAGCTCTCACACCAATATTTGCGTCTAGAGCCTTTGCATTGAGGGCTATCTGAAAACGGTTGTGGCGCTGAAGTTGGCTGTGAATGTGGAGTTGGTGGCATGTGAAACCCGCATGTGGAGCATTCCTTTGTGTGGGATACTCTACCAGGTTCATTCCCAGATAATGCACTCAAAGGGCACTAAGCATAGAGTGTGAAAAGTGAGTGTCCTTGAGAGCTGCTTGGAAGCCTGATGGTGTGTGAAGTTAGTGAGCCAAATGGAGTTGTTCTCCCACAACAACCACTCGGCTGCTTCTTCTTCAATATGCCCTTCACCAACATGCAGTGTTTCCTTGATTGAATTAGCTCTCACACCAATATTTGCGTCTAGAGCCTTTGCATTGAGGGCTATCTGAAAACGGCTGTGGTGCTGAAATTGTCTGTGAATGTGAAGTAGGTGGCATGTGAAACCCGCATGTGGAGCACTCGTTTGTGTTGGATGCTCTCCAAGCTTCTTTTTAGTCCTAGGCAATGAAAGGGTATTAAGCATAGAGTGTGAAAATTGAGTTTCCTTGAGAGCTGCTTGGAAGCCTGATGGTGTGTGAAGTTAGTGAGCCAAATGGAGTTGTTCTCCCACAAGAACCACTCGGCTGCTTCTTCTTCAATATGCCCTTCACCAACATGCAATATTTCCTTGATTGAATTAGCTCTCACACCAATATTTGCGTCTAGAGCCTTTGCATTGAGGGCTTTGTGAAAACGGCTTTGGCGCTGAAGTTGTCTGTGAATGTGGAGTTGGTGGCATGTGAAACCCGCATGTGGAGCATTCGTTTGTGTGGGATGCTCAGCAAGATTTTTTTGAGTCCTAGGCACTCAAACGGCTTTAAGCATAGAGTGTGAAAAGTGAGTTTCCTTGAGAGCTGCTTGGAAGACTGATGGTGTGTGAAGTCAGTGAGCCAAATGGAGTTGTTCTCCCACAACAACCACTCGGCTGATCCTTCTTCAATATGCTCTTCACCAACATGCAGTGTTTCCTTGATTGAATTAGCTCTCACACAAATATTTGCATCTAGAGCCTTTGCATTGAGGGCTATCTGAAAACGGCTGTGGCGCTGAGGTTGCCTGAGAATGTGGAGTTGGTGGCATGTGAAACCCGCATGTGGAGCATTCGTTTGTGTGGGATGCTCTACCTGGTTCAATCCTAGATAATGGACTCAAAGGGCACTAAGCATAGAGTGTGAAAACTGAGTTTCCTTGAGAGCTGCTTGGAAGCCTGATGGTGTGTGAAGTTAGTGAGCCAAATGGAGTTGTTCTCCCACAAGAACCACTCGGCTGATCCTTCTTCAATATGCCCTTCACCAACATGCAGTGTTTCCTTGATTGAATTAGCTCTCACACCAATATTTGCGTCTAGAGCCTTTGCATTGAGAGCTATCTGAAAACGGTTGTGGCGCTGAAGTTGCCTGTGAATGTGGAGTTGTTGGCATGTGAAACCCGCATGTGGAGCATTCGTTTGTGTGGGATGATCTACCAGGTTCAACCCTAGATAATGCACTCAAAGGGCACTAAGCATAGAGTGTGAAAACTGAGTTTCCTTGAGAGCTGCTTGGAAGCCTGATGGTGTGTGAAGTTAGTGAGCCAAATGGAGTTGTTCTCCCACAAGAACCACTCGGCTGATCCTTCTTCAATATGCGCTTCACCAACATGCAGTGTTTCCTTGATTGAATTAGCTCTCACACCAATATTTGCGTCTAGAGCCTTTGCATTGAGGGCTATCTGAAAACGGCTGTGGCACTGAAGTGGGTTGAGAACGTGGAGTTGGTGGCATGTGAAACCCGCATGTGGAGCATTCGTTTGTGTGGGATGCTCACCAAGCTTCATTTCAGTCCTAGGCACTCAAAGGGCACTAAGCATAGAGAGTGAAAACTGAGTTTCCTTGAGAGCTTCTTGGAAGCCTGATGGTGTGTGAAGTTAGTGAGCCAAATGGAGTTGTTCTCCCACAAGAACCACTCGGCTGTTCCTTCTTCAATACGCCCTTCACCAACATGCATTGTTTCCTTGATTGAATTAGCTCTCACACCAATATTTGTGTCTAGAGCCTTTGCATTGAGGGCTATCTGAAAACGGCTGTGGCGCTGAAGTTGACTGTGAATGTGGAGTTGGTGGCATGTGAAACCCGCATGTGGAGCATTCGTTTGTGTGGGATGCTCTCCAAGATTCATTTCAGTCCTAGGCACTCAAAGGGCACTAAGCATAGAGTGTGAAAACTGAGTTTCCTTGAGAGCTGCTTGGAAGCCTGATGGTGTGTGAAGTTAGTGAGCCAAATGGAGTTGTTCTCCCACAAGAACCACTCGGCTGATCCTTCTTCAATATGCCCTTCACCAACATGCAGTGTTTCCTTGATTGAATTAGCTCTCACACAAATATTTGCATCTAGAGCCTTTGCATTGAGGGCTATCTGAAAATGGCTGTGGCGCTGAAGTTGCCTGTGAATGTGGAGTTGGTGGCACGTGAAACCCGCATGTGGAACATTCGTTTGTGTGGGATACTCTACCAAGTTTGTTCCTAGATATTTCACACAAAGGGCACTAAGCATAGAGTGTGAAAACAGTTTCCTTGAGAGCTGCTTGGAAGCCTGATGGTGTGTGAAGTTAGTGAGCCAAATGCAGTTGTGCTCCCACAAGAACCACTCGGCTGATCCTTCTTCAATATGCCCTTCACCAACATGCAGTGTTTCCTTGATTGAATTAGCTCTCACACCAATATTTGCGTCTAGAGCCTTTGCATTGAGGGCTATCTGAAAACGGTTGTGGCGCTGAAGTTGGCTGTGAATGTGGAGGTGGTGGCATGTGAAACCCGCATGTGGAGCAATCGTTTGAGTGCGATGCTCAGCAAGCTTTTTTTGAGTCCTAGGCACTCAAACGGCTTTAAGCATAGAGTGTGAAAAGCGAGTTTCCTTGAGAGCTGCTTGGAAGCCTGATGGTGTGTGAAGTCAGTGAGCCAAATGGAGTTGTTCTCCCACAACAACCACTCGGCTGATCCTTCTTCAATATGCCCTTCACCAACATGCAGTGTTTCCTTGATTGAATTAGCTCTCACACAAATATTTGTGTCTAGAACATCTGCATTGAAGGCTATCTGAAAACGGCTTTGGCGATGAAGTTGTCTGTGAATGTGGAGTTGGTGGCATGTGAAACCCGCATGTGGAGCATTCGTTTGTGTGGGATGCTCTACCAGGTTCATTCCTAGATAATGCACTCAAAGGGCACTAAGCATAGAGTGTGAAAACTGAGTTTTCTTGAGAGCTGCTTGGAAGCCTGATGGTGTGTGAAGTTAGTGAGCCAAATGGAGTTGTTCTCCCACAAGAACCACTCGGCTGATCCTTCTTCAATATGCCCTTCACCAACATGCAGTGTTTCCTTGATTGAATTAGCTCTCACACCAATATTTGCGTCTAGAGCCTTTGCATTGAAGGCTATCTGAAAACGGTTGTGGCGCTGAAGATGGCTGTGAATGTGGAGTTGGTGGCATGTGAAACCCGCATGTGGAGCATTCGTTTGTGTGCGATGCTCACCAAGCTTCATTTCAGTCCTAGGCACTCAAAGGGCACTAAGCATAGAGTGTGAAAACTGAGTTTCCTTGAGAGCTGCTTGGAAGCCTGATTGTGTGAGAAGTTAGTGAGCCAAATGGAGTTGTTCTCCCACAAGAACCACTCGTCTGATGCTTCTTCAATATGCCCTTCACCAACATGCAGTGTTTCCTTGATTGAATTAGCTCTCACACCAATATTTGCGTCTAGAGTCTTTGCATTGAGGGCTATCTGAAAACGGCTGTGGCGCTGAAGTTGCCTGAGAATGTGGAGTTTGTGGCCTGTGAAACCCGCATGTGGAGCATTCGTTTGTGTGGGATGCTCTACCAGGTTCATTCCTAGATAATGCACTCAAAGGGCACTAAGCATAGAGTGTGAAAACTGAGTTTCCTTGAGAGCTGCTTGGAAGCCTGATGGTGTGTGAAGTTAGTGAGCCAAATGGAGTTGTTCTCCCACAAGAACCACTCGGCTGATCCTTCTTCAATATGCCCTTCACCAACATGCAGTGTTTCCTTGATTGAATTAGCTCTCACACCAATATTTGCGTCTAGAGCCTTTGCATTGAGGGCTATCTGAAAACGGCTGTGGCGCTGAAGTTGGCTGTGAATGTGGAGTTGGTGGCATGTGAAACCCGCATGTGGAGCATTCGTTTGTGTGGGATGCTCACCAAGCTTCATTTCAGTCCTAGGCACTCAATGGGCACTAAGCATAGAGTGTGAAAACTGAGTTTCCTTGAGAGCTCCTCTGAAGCCTGATGGTGTGTGAAGTTAGTGAGCCAAATGGAGTTGTTCTCCCACAAGAACCACTCGGCTGATCCTTCTTCAACATGCCCTTCACCAACATGCATTGTTTCCTTGATTGAATTAGCTCTCACACCAATATTTGCATCTAGAGCCTTTGAATTGAGGGCTATCTGAAAACGGCTGTGGCGCTGAAGTTGCCTGTGAATGTGGAGTTGGTGGCATGTGAAACCCGCATGTGGAGCATTTTTTTGTGTGGGATGCTCTACCAGGTTCATTCCTAGATTATGCACTCAAAGGGCACTAAACATAGAGTGTGAAAAGTGAGTTTCCTTGAGAGCTGCTTGGAAGCCTGATGGTGTGTGAAGTTAGTGAGCCAAATGGAGTTGTTCTCCCACAAGAACCACTCGGCTGATCCTTCTTCAATATGCCCTTCACCAACATGCAGTGTTTCCTTGATTGAATTAGCTCTCACACCCATATTTGCGTCTAGAGCCTTTGCATTGAGGGCTATCTGAAAATGGCTGTGGCGCTGAAATTGCCTGAGAATGTGGAGTTGGTGGCATGTGAAACCCGCATGTGGAGCATTCGTTTGTGTTGGATGCTCTCCAAGCTTCTTTTCAGTCCTAGGCATTGTAAGGGTATTAAGCATAGAGTGTGAAAATTGAGTTTCCTTGAGAGCTGCTTGGAAGCCTGATGGTTTGTGAAGTTAGTGAGCCAAATGGAGTTGTTCTCCCACAAGAACCACTCGGCTGATCCTTCTTCAATATGCCCTTCACCAACATGCAGTGTTTCCTTGATTGAATTAGCTCTCACACCAATATTTGCGTCTAGAGCCTTTGCATTGAGGGCTATCTGAAAACGGTTGTGGCGCTGAAGTTGGCTGTGAATGTGGAGTTGGTGTCATGTGAAACCCGCATGTGGAGCATTCGTTTGTGTGGGATGCTCACCAAGCTTCATTTCAGTCCTAGGCACTCAAAGGGCACTAAGCATAGAGTGTGAAAACTGAGTTTCCTTGAGAGCTGCTTGGAAGCCTGATGGTGTGTGAAGTTAGTGAGCCAAATGGAGTTGTTCTCCCACAAGAACCACTCGGCTGCTTCTTCTTCAATATGCCCTTCACCAACATGCAGTGTTTCCTTGATTGAATTAGCTCTCACACCAATATTTGCGTCTAGAGCCTTTGCATTGAAGGCTATCTGAAAACGGTTGTGGCGCTGAAGATGGCTGTGAATGTGGAGTTGGTGGCATGTGAAACCCGCATGTGGAGCATTCGTTTGTGTGCGATGCTCACCAAGCTTCATTTCAGTCCTAGGCACTCAAAGGGCACTAAGCATAGAGTGTGAAAACTGAGTTTCCTTGAGAGCTGCTTGGAAGCCTGATTGTGTGAGAAGTTAGTGAGCCAAATGGAGTTGTTCTCCCACAAGAACCACTCGTCTGATGCTTCTTCAATATGCCCTTCACCAACATGCAGTGTTTCCTTGATTGAATTAGCTCTCACACCAATATTTGCGTCTAGAGTCTTTGCATTGAGGGCTATCTGAAAACGGCTGTGGCGCTGAAGTTGCCTGAGAATGTGGAGTTGGTGGCCTGTGAAACCCGCATGTGGAGCATTCGTTTGTGTGGGATGCTCTACCAGGTTCATTCCTAGATAATGCACTCAAAGGGCACTAAGCATAGAGTGTGAAAACTGAGTTTCCTTGAGAGCTGCTTGGAAGCCTGATGGTGTGTGAAGTTAGTGAGCCAAATGGAGTTGTTCTCCCACAAGAACCACTCGGCTGATCCTTCTTCAATATGCCCTTCACCAACATGCAGTGTTTCCTTGATTGAATTAGCTCTCACACCAATATTTGCGTCTAGAGCCTTTGCATTGAGGGCTATCTGAAAACGGCTGTGGCGCTGAAGTTGGCTGTGAATGTGGAGTTGGTGGCATGTGAAACCCGCATGTGGAGCATTCGTTTGTGTGGGATGCTCACCAAGCTTCATTTCAGTCCTAGGCACTCAATGGGCACTAAGCATAGAGTGTGAAAACTGAGTTTCCTTGAGAGCTGCTTGGAAGCCTGATGGTGTGTGAAGTTAGTGAGCCAAATGGAGTTGTTCTCCCACAAGAACCACTCGGCTGATCCTTCTTCAACATGCCCTTCACCAACATGCATTGTTTCCTTGATTGAATTAGCTCTCACACCAATATTTGCATCTAGAGCCTTTGAATTGAGGGCTATCTGAAAACGGCTGTGGCGCTGAAGTTGCCTGTGAATGTGGAGTTGGTGGCATGTGAAACCCGCATGTGGAGCATTTTTTTGTGTGGGATGCTCTACCAGGTTCATTCCTAGATTATGCACTCAAAGGGCACTAAACATAGAGTGTGAAAAGTGAGTTTCCTTGAGAGCTGCTTGGAAGCCTGATGGTGTGTGAAGTTAGTGAGCCAAATGGAGTTGTTCTCCCACAAGAACCACTCGGCTGATCCTTCTTCAATATGCCCTTCACCAACATGCAGTGTTTCCTTGATTGAATTAGCTCTCACACCCATATTTGCGTCTAGAGCCTTTGCATTGAGGGCTATCTGAAAATGGCTGTGGCGCTGAAATTGCCTGAGAATGTGGAGTTGGTGGCATGTGAAACCCGCATGTGGAGCATTCGTTTGTGTTGGATGCTCTCCAAGCTTCTTTTCAGTCCTAGGCACTGTAAGGGTATTAAGCATAGAGTGTGAAAATTGAGTTTCCTTGAGAGCTGCTTGGAAGCCTGATGGTTTGTGAAGTTAGTGAGCCAAATGGAGTTGTTCTCCCACAAGAACCACTCGGCTGATCCTTCTTCAATATGCCCTTCACCAACATGCAGTGTTTCCTTGATTGAATTAGCTCTCACACCAATATTTGCGTCTAGAGCCTTTGCATTGAGGGCTATCTGAAAACGGTTGTGGCGCTGAAGTTGGCTGTGAATGTGGAGTTGGTGTCATGTGAAACCCGCATGTGGAGCATTCGTTTGTGTGGGATGCTCACCAAGCTTCATTTCAGTCCTAGGCACTCAAAGGGCACTAAGCATAGAGTGTGAAAACTGAGTTTCCTTGAGAGCTGCTTGGAAGCCTGATGGTGTGTGAAGTTAGTGAGCCAAATGGAGTTGTTCTCCCACAACAACCACTCGGCTGCTTCTTCTTCAATATGCCCTTCACCAACATGCAGTGTTTCCTTGATTGAATTAGCTCTCACACCAATATTTGCGTCTAGAGCCTTTGCATTGAGGGCTATCTGAAAACGGTTGTGGCGCTGAAGTTGCCTGTGAATGTGAAGTAGGTGGCATGTGAAACCCGCATGTGGAGCATTCGTTTGTGTTGGATGCTCTCCAAGCTTCTTTTTAGTCCTAAGCAATGAAAGGGTATTAAGCATAGAGTGTGAAAAT
Source organism: Ochotona princeps (assembly GCF_030435755.1). NCBI lineage: Eukaryota > Metazoa > Chordata > Mammalia > Lagomorpha > Ochotonidae > Ochotona > Ochotona princeps. The sequence goes on along the minus strand of NW_026700752.1, from coordinate 5,725 downwards.
TGAGTTTCCTTGAGAGCTGCTTGGAAGCCTGATGGTGTGTGAAGTTAGTGAGCCAAATGGAGTTGTTCTCCCACAAGAACCACTCGGCTGATCCTTCTTCAATATGCCCTTCACCAACATGCAGTGTTTCCTTGATTGAATTAGCTCTCACACCAATATTTGCGTCTAGAGCCTTTGCATTGAGGGCTTTGTGAAAACGGCTTTGGCGCTGAAGTTGTCTGTGAATGTGGAGTTGGTGGCATGTGAAACCCGCATGTGGAGCATTCGTTTGTGTGGGATGCTCAGCAAGCTTTTTTTGAGTCCTAGGCACTCAAACGGCTTTAAGCATAGAGTGTGAAAAGTGAGTTTCCTTGAGAGCTGCTTGGAAGACTGATGGTGTGTGAAGTCAGTGAGCCAAATGGAGTCGTTCTCCCACAACAACCACTCGGCTGATCCTTCTTCAATATGCTCTTCACCAACATGCAGTGTTTCCTTGATTGAATTAGCTCTCACACAAATATTTGCGTCTAGAGCCTTTGCATTGAGGGCTATCTGAAAACGGCTGTGGCGCTGAGGTTGCCTGAGAATGTGGAGTTGGTGGCATGTGAAACCCGCATGTGGAGCATTCGTTTGTGTGGGATGCTCTACCTGGTTCAATCCTAGATAATGGACTCAAAGGGCACTAAGCATAGAGTGTGAAAACTGAGTTTCCTTGAGAGCTGCTTGGAAGCCTGATGGTGTGTGAAGTTACTGAGCCAAATGGAGTTGTTCTCCCACAAGAACCACTCGGCTGATCCTTCTTCAATATGCCCTTCACCAACATGCAGTGTTTCCTTGATTGAATTAGCTCTCACACCAATATTTGCGTCTAGAGCCTTTGCATTGAGAGCTATCTGAAAACGGTTGTGGCGCTGAAGTTGCCTGTGAATGTGGAGTTGGTGGCATGTGAAGCCCGCATGTGGAGCATTCGTTTGTGTGGGATGCTCTACCAGGTTCAATCCTAGATAATGGACTCAAAGGGCACTAAGCATAGAGTGTGAAAACTGAGTTTCCTTGAGAGCTGCTTGGAAGCCTGATGGTGTGTGAAGTTAGTGAGCCAAATGGAGTTGTTCTCCCACAAGAACCACTCGGCTGATGCTTCTTCAATATGCCCTTCACCAACATGCAGTGTTTCCTTGATTGAATTAGCTCTCACACCAATATTTGCGTCTAGAGCCTTTGCATTGAGGGCTATCTGAAAACGGCTGTGGCGCTGAAGTTGGCTGTGAATGTGGAGTTGGTGGCATGTGAAACCCGCATGTGGAGCATTCGTTTGTGTGTGATGCTCTCCAAGATTCATTTCAGTCCTAGGCACTCAAAGGGCACTAAGCATAGAGTGTGAAAACTGAGTTTCCTTGAGAGCTGCTTGGAAGCCTGATGGTGTGTGAAGTTAGTGAGCCAAATGGAGTTGTTCTCCCACAAGAACCACTCGGCTGATCCTTCTTCAATATGCCCTTCACCAACATGCAGTGTTTCCTTGATTGAATTAGCTCTCACACAAATATTTGCATCTAGAGCCTTTGCATTGAGGGCTATCTGAAAATGGCTGTGGCGCTGAAGTTGCCTGTGAATGTGGAGTTGGTGGCACGTGAAACCCGCATGTGGAACATTCGTTTGTGTGGGATACTCTACCAAGTTTGTTCCTAGATATTTCACACAAAGGGCACTAAGCATAGAGTGTGAAAACAGTTTCCTTGAGAGCTGCTTGGAAGCCTGATGGTGTGTGAAGTTAGTGAGCCAAATGGAGTTGTTCTCCCACAAGAACCACTCGGCTGATCCTTCTTCAATATGCCCTTCACCAACATGCAGTGTTTCCTTGATTGAATTAGCTCTCACACCAGTATTTGCGTCTAGAGCCTTGGCATTGAGGGCTATCTGAAAATGGCTGTGGCGCTGAAGTTGCCTGAGAATGTGGAGTTGGTGGCATGTGAAACCCGCATGTGGAGCATTCGTTTGTGTGGGATACTCTACCAAGTTTGTTCCTAGATAATTCACACAAAGGGCACTAAGCATAGAGTGTGAAAACAAAGTTTCTTTGAGAGCTGCTTAGAAGCCTGATGGTGTGTGAAGTTAGTGAGCCAAATGCAGTTGTTCTCCCACAAGAACCACTCGGATGATCCTTCTTCAATATGCCCTTCAAAAACATGCAGTGTTTCCTTGATTGAATTAGATCTCACACCAATATTTGCGTCTAGAGCCTTTGCATTGAGGGCTATCTGAAAACGGTTGTGGCGCTGAAGTTGGCTGTGAATGTGGAGTTGGTGGCATGTGAAACCCGCATGTGGAGCATTCCTTTGTGTGGGATACTCTACCAGGTTCATTCCCAGATAATGCATTCAAAGGGCACTAAGCATAGAGTGTGAAAATTGAGTGTCCTTGAGAGCTGCTTGGAAGCCTGATGGTGTGTGAAGTTAGTGAGCCGAATGGAGTTGTTCTCCCACAAGAACCACTCGGCTGCTTCTTCTTCAATATGCCCTTCACCAACATGCAATATTTCCTTTATTGAATTAGCTCTCACACCAATATTTGCGTCTAGAACCTTTGCATTCAGGGCTTTGTGAAAATGGCTTTGGCGCTGAAGTTGTCTGTGAATGTGAAGTTGGTGGCATGTGAAACCCGCATGTGGAGCAATCGTTTGTGTGCGATGCTCAGCAAGCTTTTTTTGAGTCCTAGGCACTCAAACGGCTTTAAGCATAGAGTGTGAAAAGCGAGTTTCCTTGAGAGCTGCTTGGAAGCCTGATGGTGTGTGAAGTCAGTGAGCCAAATGGAGTTGTTCTCCCACAACAACCACTCGGCTGATCCTTCTTCAATATGCCCTTCACCAACATGCAGTGTTTCCTTGATTGAATTAGCTCTCACACAAATATTTGTGTCTAGAACATCTGCATTGAAGGCTATCTGAAAACGGCTTTGGCGATGAAGTTGTCTGTGAATGTGGAGTTGGTGGCATGTGAAACCCGCATGTGGAGCATTCGTTTGTGTGGGATGCTCTACCAGGTTCATTCCTAGATAATGCACTCAAAGGGCACTAAGCATAGAGTGTGAAAACTGAGTTTTCTTGAGAGCTGCTTGGAAGCCTGATGGTGTGTGAAGTTAGTGAGCCAAATGGAGTTGTTCTCCCACAAGAACCACTCGGCTGATCCTTCTTCAATATGCCCTTCACCAACATGCAGTGTTTCCTTGATTGAATTAGCTCTCACACCCATATTTGCGTCTAGAGCCTTTGCATTGAGGGCTATCTGAAAACGGTTGTAGCGCTGAAGTTGGCTGTGAATGTGGAGTTGGTGGCATGTGAAACCCGCATGTGGAGCATTCGTTTGTGTGCGATGCTCACCAAGCTTCATTTCAGTCATAGGCACTCAAAGGGCACTAAGCATAGAGTGTGAAAACTGAGTTTCCTTGAGAGCTGCTTGGAAGCCTGATTGTGTGAGAAGTTAGTGAGCCAAATGGAGTTGTTCTCCCACAAGAACCACTCGTCTGATGCTTCTTCAATATGCCCTTCACCAACATGCAGTGTTTCCTTGATTGAATTAGCTCTCACACCAATATTTGCGTCTAGAGTGTTTGCATTGAGGGCTATCTGAAAACGGCTGTGGCGCTGAAGTTGCCTGAGAATGTGGAGTTGGTGGCCTGTGAAACCCGCATGTGGAGCATTCGTTTGTGTGGGATGCTCTACCAGGTTCATTCCTAGATAATGCACTCAAAGGGCACTAAGCATAGAGTGTGAAAACTGAGTTTCCTTGAGAGCTGCTTGGAAGCCTGATGGTGTGTGAAGTTGTTGAGCCAAATGGAGTTGTTCTCCCACAAGAACCACTCGGCTGATCCTTCTTCAATATGCCCTTCACCAACATGCAGTGTTTCCTTGATTGAATTAGCTCTCACACCAATATTTGCGTCTAGAGCCTTTGCATTGAGGGCTATCTGAAAACGGCTGTGGCGCTGAAGTTGGCTGTGAATGTGGAGTTGGTGGCATGTGAAACCCGCATGTGGAGCATTCGTTTGTGTGGGATGCTCACCAAGCTTCATTTCAGTCCTAGGCACTCAAAGGGCACTAAGCATAGAGTGTGAAAACTGAGTTTCCTTGAGAGCTCCTCTGAAGCCTGATGGTGTGTGAAGTTAGTGAGCCAAATGGAGTTGTTCTCCCACAAGAACCACTCGGCTGATCCTTCTTCAACATGCCCTTCACCAACATGCATTGTTTCCTTGATTGAATTAGGTCTCACACCAATATTTGCATCTAGAGCCTTTAAATTGAGGGCTATCTGAAAACGGCTGTGGCGCTGAAGTTGCCTGTGAATGTGGAGTTGGTGGCATGTGAAACCCGCATGTGGAGCATTTTTTTGTGTGGGATGCTCTACCAGGTTCATTCCTAGATTATGCACTCAAAGGGCACTAAACATAGAGTGTGAAAAGTGAGTTTCCTTGAGAGCTGCTTGGAAGCCTGATGGTGTGTGAAGTTAGTGAGCCAAATGGAGTTGTTCTCCCACAAGAACCACTCGGCTGATCCTTCTTCAATATGCCCTTCACCAACATGCAGTGTTTCCTTGATTGAATTAGCTCTCACACCAATATTTGCGTCTAGAGCCTTTGCATTGAGGGCTATCTGAAAATGGCTTTGGCGCTGAAGTTGCCTGTGAATGTGGAGTTGGTGGCATGGGAAACCCGCATGTGGTGCATTCCTTTGTGTGGGATACTCTATCAGGTTCATTCCCAGATAATGCATTCAAAGGGCACTAAGCATAGAGTGTGAAAAGTGAGTGTCCTTGAGAGCTGCTTGGAAGCCTGATGGTGTGTGAAGTTAGTGAGCCGAATGGAGTTGTTCTCCCACAAGAACCACTCGGCTGCTTCTTCTTCAATATGCCCTTCACCAACATGCAATATTTCCTTTATTGAATTAGCTCTCACACCAATATTTGCGTCTAGAACCTTTGCATTCAGGGCTTTGTGAAAATGGCTTTGGCGCTGAAGTTGTCTGTGAATGTGAAGTTGGTGGCATGTGAAACCCGCATGTGGAGCAATCGTTTGTGTGCGATGCTCAGCAAGCTTTTTTTGAGTCCTAGGCACTCAAACGGCTTTAAGCATAGAGTGTGAAAAGCGAGTTTCCTTGAGAGCTGCTTGGAAGCCTGATGGTGTGTGAAGTTAGTGAGCCAAATGGAGTTGTTCTCCCACAACAACCACTCGGCTGATCCTTCTTCAATATGCCCTTCACCAACATGCAGTGTTTCCTTGATTGAATTAGCTCTCACACAAATATTTGTGTCTAGAACATCTGCATTGAAGGCTATCTGAAAACGGCTTTGGCGATGAAGTTGTCTGTGAATGTGGAGTTGGTGGCATGTGAAACCCGCATGTGGAGCATTCGTTTGTGTGGGATGCTCTACCAGGTTCATTCCTAGATAATGCACTCAAAGGGCACTAAGCATAGAGTGTGAAAACTGAGTTTTCTTGAGAGCTGCTTGGAAGCCTGATGGTGTGTGAAGTTAGTGAGCCAAATGGAGTTGTTCTCCCACAAGAACCACTCGGCTGATCCTTCTTCAATATGCCCTTCACCAACATGCAGTGTTTCCTTGATTGAATTAGCTCTCACACCCATATTTGCGTCTAGAGCCTTTGCATTGAAGGCTATCTGAAAACGGTTGTGGCGCTGAAGTTGGCTGTGAATGTGGAGTTGGTGGCATGTGAAACCCGCATGTGGAGCATTCGTTTG
>NW_026700751.1:0-35477 GCF_030435755.1 Ochotona princeps | reverse complement strand
TATATTGAAGAAGGATCAGCCGAGTGGTTCTTGTGGGAGAACAACTCCATTTGGCTCACTAACTTCACACACCATCAGGCTTCCAAGCAGCTCTCAAGGAAACTCAGTTTTCACACTCTATGCTTAGTGCCCTTTGAGTGCATTATCTAGGAATGAACCTGGTGGAGCATCCCACACAAACGAATGCTCCACATGCGGGTTTCACATGCCACCAACTCCACATTCACAGGCAACTTCAGCGCCACAGCCGTTTTCAGATAGCCCTCAATGCAAAGGCTCTAGACGCAAATATTGGTGTGAGAGCTAATTCAATCAAGGACACACTGCATGTTGGTGAAGGGCATATTGAAGAAGGATCAGCCGAGTGGTTCTTGTGGGAGAACAACTCCATTTGGCTCACTAACTTCACACACCATCAGGCTTCCAAGCAGCTCTCAAAGAAACTCAGTTTTCACACTCTATGCTTAGTGCCATATGAGTGCCTAGGACTGAAATGAAGCTTGGTCAGCATCCCACATAAACGAATGCTCCACATGCGGGTTTCACATGCCACCAACTCCACATTCACAGGCAACTTCAGCGCCACAGCCGTTTTCAGATAGCCCTCAATGCAAAGGCTCTAGACGCAAATATTGGTGTGAGAGCTAATTCAATCAAGGAAACACTGCATGTTGGTGAAGGGCATATTGAAGAAGGATCAGCCGAGTGGTTCTTGTGGGAGAACAACTCCATTTGGCTCACTAACTTCACACACCATCAGGCTTCCAAGCAGCTCTCAAGGAAACTCAGTTTTCACACTCTATGCTTAGTGCCCTTTGAGTGCATTATCTAGGAATGAACCTGGTAGAGCATCCCACACAAACGAATGCTCCACATGCGGGTTTCACATGCCACCAACTCCACATTCACAGGCAACTTCAGAGCCACAGCCGTTTTCAGATAGCCCTCAATGCAAAGGCTCTAGACGCAAATATTGGTGTGAGAGCTAATTCAATCAAGGAAATACTGCATGTTGGTGAAGGGCATATTGAAGAAGGATCAGCCGAGTGGTTCTTGTGGGAGAACAACTCCATTTGGCTCACTAACTTCACACACCATCAGGCTTCCAAGCAGCTCTCAAGGAAACTCAGTTTTCACACTCTATGCTTAGTGCCCTATGAGTGCCTAGGACTGAATTGAAGCTTGGAGAGCATCCCACATAAACGAATGCTCCACATGCGGGTTTCACATGCCACCAACTCCACATTCACAGGCAACTTCAGCGCCACAGCCGTTTTCAGATAGCCCTCAATGCAAAGGATCTAGACGCAAATATTGGTGTGAGAGCTAATTCAATCAAGGAAACACTGCATGTTGGTGAAGGGCATATTGAAGAAGGATCAGCCGAGTGGTTCTTGTGGGAGAACAACTCCATTTGGCTCACTAACTTCACACACCATCAGGCTTCCAAGCAGCTCTCAAGGAAACTCAGTTTTCACACTCTATGCTTAGTGCCCTTTGAGTGCCTAGGACTGAATTGAAGCTTGGAGAGCATCCCACATAAACAAATGCTCCACATGCGGGTTTCACATGCCACCAACTCCACATTCAAAGGCAACTTCAGCGCCACAGCCGTTTTCAGATAGCCCTCAATGCAAAGGCTCTAGACGCAAATATTGGTGTGAGAGCTAATTCAATCAAGGAAACACTGCATGTTGGTGAAGGGCATATTGAAGAAGGATCAGCCGAGTGGTTCTTGTGGGAGAACAACTCCATTTGGCTCACTAACTTCACACACCATCAGGCTTCCAAGCAGCTCTCAAGGAAACTCAGTTTTCACACTCTATGCTTAGTGCCCTTTGAGTGCATTATCTAGGAATGAACCTGGTGGAGCATCCCACACAAACGAATGCTCCACATGCGGGTTTCACATGCCACCAACTCCACATTCACAGGCAACTTCAGCGCCACAGCCGTTTTCAGATAGCCCTCAATGCAAAGGCTCTAGACGCAAATATTGGTGTGAGAGCTAATTCAATCAAGGAAACACTGCATGTTGGTGAAGGGCATATTGAAGAAGGATCAGCCGAGTGGTTCTTGTGGGAGAACAACTCCATTTGGATCACTAACTTCACACACCATCAGGCTTCCAAGCAGCTCTCAAGGAAACTCAGTTTTCACAATCTATGCTTAGTGCCCTTTGAGTGCATTATCTAGGAATGAACCTGGTAGAGCATCCCAAACAAACGAATGCTCCACATGCGGGTTTCACATGCCACCAACTCCACATTCACAGGCAACTTCAGCGCCACAGCCGTTTTCAGATAGCCCTCAATGCAAAGGCTCTAGACGCAAATATTGGTGTGAGAGCTAATTCAATCAAGGAAACACTGCATGTTGGTGAAGGGCATATTGAAGAAGGATCAGCCGAGTGGTTCTTGTGGGAGAACAACTCCATTTAGCTCACTAACTTCACACACCATCAGGCTTCCAAGCAGCTCTCAAGGAAACTCAGTTTTCACACTCTATGCTTAGTGCCCTTTGAGTGCCTAGGACTGAATTGAAGCTTGGAGAGCATCCCACATAAACGAATGCTCCACATGCGGGTTTCACATGCCACCAACTCCACATTCACAGGCAACTTCAGCGCCACAGCCGTTTTCAGATAGCCCTCAATGCAAAGGCTCTAGACGCAAATATTGGTGTGAGAGCTAATTCAATCAAGGAAACACTGCATGTTGGTGAAGGGCATATTGAAGAAGGATCAGCCGAGTGGTTCTTGTGGGAGAACAACTCCATTTGGCTGACTAACTTCACACACCATCAGGCTTCCAAGCAGCTCTCAAGGAAACTCAGTTTTCACACTCTATGCTTAGTGCCCTTTGAGTGCATTATCTAGGAATGAACCTGGTAGAGCATCCAAACAAACGAATGCTCCACATGCGGGTTTCACATGCCACCAACTCCACATTCACAGGCAACTTCAGCGCCACAGCCGTTTTCAGATAGCCCTCAATGCAAAGGCTCTAGACGCAAATATTGGTGTGAGAGCTAATTCAATCAAGGAAACACTGCATGTTGGTGAAGGGCATATTGAAGAAGGATCAGCCGAGTAGTTCTTGTGGGAGAACAACTCCATTTAGCTCACTAACTTCACACACCATCAGGCTTCCAAGCAGCTCTCAAGGAAACTCAGTTTTCACACTCTATGCTTAGTGCCCTTTGAGTGCCTAGGACTGAATTGAAGCTTGGAGAGCATCCCACATAAACGAATGCTCCACATGCGGGTTTCACATGCCACCAACTCCACATTCACAGGCACCTTCAGCGCCACAGCCGTTTTCAGATAGCCCTCAATGCAAAGGCTCTAGACGCAAATATTGGTGTGAGAGCTAATTCAATCAAGGAAACACTGCATGTTGGTGAAGGGCATATTGAAGAAGGATCAGCCGAGTGGTTCTTGTGGGAGAACAACTCCATTTGGCTCACTAACTTCACACACCATCAGGCTTCCAAGCAGCTCTCAAGGAAACTCAGTTTTCACACTCTATGCTTAGCGCTCTTTGTGTGCCTAGGACTGAAATGAAGCTTGGTCAGCATCCCACACAAACGAATGCTCCACATGCGGGTTTCACATGCCACCAACTCCACATTCACAGGCAACTTCAGCGCCACAGCCGTTTTCAGATAGCCCTCAATGCAAAGGCTCTAGACGCAAATATTGGTGTGAGAGCAAATTCAATCAAGGACACACTGCATGTTGGTGAAGGGCATATTGAAGAAGGATCAGCCGAGTGGTTCTTGTGGGAGAACAACTCCATTTGGCTCACTAACTTCACACACCATCAGGCTTCCAAGCAGCTCTCAAGGAAACTCAGTTTTCACACTCTATGCTTAGTGCCCTATGAGTGCCTAGGACTGAAATGAAGCTTGGTCAGCATCCCACATAAACGAATGCTCCACATGCGGGTTTCACATGCCACCAACTCCACATTCACAGGCAACTTCAGCGCCACAGCCGTTTTCAGATAGCCCTCAATGCAAAGGCTCTAGACGCAAATATTGGTGTGAGAGCTAATTCAATCAAGGAAACACTTCATGTTGGTGAAGGGCATATTGAAGAAGGATCAGCCGAGTGGTTCTTGTGGGAGAACAACTCCATTTGGCTGACTAACTTCACACACCATCAGGCTTCCAAGCAGCTCTCAAGGAAACTCAGTTTTCACACTCTATGCTTAGTGCCCTTTGAGTGCATTATCTAGGAATGAACCTGGTAGAGCATCCCACACAAACGAATGCTCCACATGCGGGTTTCACATGCCACCAACTCCACATTCACAGGCAACTTCAGCGCCACAGCCGTTTTCAGATAGCCCTCAATGCAAAGGCTCTAGACGCAAATATTGGTGTGAGAGCTAATTCAATCAAGGAAACACTGCATGTTGGTGAAGGGCATATTGAAGAAGGATCAGCCGAGTGGTTCTTGTGGGAGAACAACTCCATTTGGCTCACTAACTTCACACACCATCAGGCTTCCAAGCAGCTCTCAAGGAAACTCAGTTTTCACACTCTATGCTTAGTGCCCTTTGAATGTATTATCTAGGAATGAACCTGGTAGAGCATCCCACACAAACGAATGTTCCACATGCGGGTTTCACATGCCACCAACTCCACATTCACAGGCAACTTCAGCGCCACAGCCGTTTTCAGATAGCCCTCAATGCAAAGGCTCTAGACGCAAATATTGGTGTGAGAGCTAATTCAATCAAGGAAACACTGCATGTTGGTGAAGGGCATATTGAAGAAGGATCAGCCGAGTGGTTCTTGTGGGAGAACAACTCCATTTGGCTCACTAACTTCACACACCATCAGGCTTCCAAGCAGCTCTCAAGGAAACTCAGTTTTCACACTCTATGCTTAGTGCCCTATGAGTGCCTAGGACTGAAATGAAGCTTGGTCCGCATCCCACATAAACGAATGCTCCACATGCGGGTTTCACATGCCACCAACTCCACATTCACAGGCAACTTCAGCGCCACAGCCGTTTTCAGATAGCCCTCAATGCAAAGGCTCTAGACGCAAATATTGGTGTGAGAGCTAATTCAATCAAGGAAACACTGCATGTTGGTGAAGGGCATATTGAAGAAGGATCAGCCGAGTGGTTCTTGTGGGAGAACAACTCCATTTGGCTCACTAACTTCACACACCATCAGGCTTCCAAGCAGCTCTCAAGGAAACTCAGTTTTCACACTCTATGCTTAGTGCCCTTTGAGTGCATTATCTAGGAATGAACCTGGTAGAGCATCCCACACAAACGAATGCTCCACATGCGGGTTTCACATGCCACCAACTCCACATTCACAGGCAACTTCAGCGCCACAGCCGTTTTCAGATAGCCCTCAATGCAAAGGCTCTAGACGCAAATATTGGTGTGAGAGCTAATTCAATCAAGGAAACACTTCATGTTGGTTAAGGGCATATTGAAGAAGGATCAGCCGAGTGGTTCTTGTGGGAGAACAACTCCATTTGGCTCACTAACTTCACACACCATCAGGCTTCCAAGCAGCTCTCAAGGAAACTCAGTTTTCACACTCTATGCTTAGTGCCCTTTGAATGTATTATCTAGGAATGAACCTGGTAGAGCATCCCACACAAACGAATGTTCCACATGCGGGTTTCACATGCCACCAACTCCACATTCACAGGCAACTTCAGCGCCACAGCCGTTTTCAGATAGCCCTCAATGCAAAGGCTCTAGACGCAAATATTGGTGTGAGAGCTAATTCAATCAAGGAAACACTGCATGTTGGTGAAGGGCATATTGAAGAAGGATCAGCCGAGTGGTTCTTGTGGGAGAACAACTCCATTTGGCTCACTAACTTCACACACCATCAGGCTTCCAAGCAGCTCTCAAGGAAACTCAGTTTTCACAATCTATGCTTAGTGCCCTTTGAGTGCATTATCTAGGAATGAACCTGGTAGAGCATCCCACACAAACGAATGCTCCACATGCGGGTTTCACATGCCACCAACTCCACATTCACAGGCAACTTCAGCGCCACAGCCGTTTTCAGATAGCCCTCAATGCAAAGGCTCTAGACGCAAATATTGGTGTGAGAGCTAATTCAATCAATGACACACTGCATGTTGGTGAAGGGCATATTGAAGAAGGATCAGCCGAGTGGTTCTTGTGGGAGAACAACTCCATTTGGATCACTAACTTCACACACCATCAGGCTTCCAAGCAGCTCTCAAGGAAACTCAGTTTTCACACTCTATGCTTAGTGCCCTATGAGTGCCTAGGACTGAAATGAAGCTTGGTCAGCATCCCACATAAACGAATGCTCCACATGCGGGTTTCACATGCCACCAACTCCACATTCACAGGCAACTTCAGCGCCACAGCCGTTTTCAGATAGCCCTCAATGCAAAGGCTCTAGACGCAAATATTGGTGTGAGAGCTAATTCAATCAAGGAAAACACTGCATGTTGGTGAAGGGCATATTGAAGAAGGATCAGCCGAGTGGTTCTTGTGGGAGAACAACTCCATTTGGCTGACTAACTTCACACACCATCAGGCTTCCAAGCAGCTCTCAAGGAAACTCAGTTTTCACAATCTATGCTTAGTGCCCTTTGAGTGCATTATCTAGGAATGAACCTGGTAGAGCATCCCAAACAAACGCATGCTCCACATGAATGTTTCACATGCCACCAACTCCACATTCACAGGCAACTTCAGCGCCACAGCCGTTTTCAGATAGCCCTCAATGCAAAGGCTCTAGACGCAAATATTGGTGTGAGAGCTAATTCAATCAAGGAAACACTGCATGTTGGTGAAGGGCATATTGAAGAAGGATCAGCCGAGTGGTTCTTGTGGGAGAACAACTCCATTTAGCTCACTAACTTCACACACCATCAGGCTTCCAAGCAGCTCTCAAGGAAACTCAGTTTTCACACTCTATGCTTAGTGCCCTTTGAGTGCCTAGGGACTGAATTGAAGCTTGGTCAGCATCCCACACAAACGAATGCTCCCACATGCGGGTTTCACATGCCACCAACTCCACATTCACAGGCAACTTCAGCGCCACAGCCGTTTTCAGATAGCCCTCAATGCAAAGGCTCTAGACGCAAATATTGGTGTGAGAGCTAATTCAATCAAGGAAACACTGCATGTTGGTGAAGGGCATATTGAAGAAGGATCAGCCGAGTGGTTCTTGTGGGAGAACAACTCCATTTGGCTCACTAACTTCACACACCATCAGGCTTCCAAGCAGCTCTCAAGGAAACTCAGTTTTCACACTCTATGCTTAGCGCTCTTTGTGTGCCTAGGACTGAAATGAAGCTTGGTCAGCATCCCACACAAACGAATGCTCCACATGCGGGTTTCACATGCCACCAACTCCACATTCACAGGCAACTTCAGCGCCACAGCCGTTTTCAGATAGCCCTCAATGCAAAGGCTCTAGACGCAAATATTGGTGTGAGAGCTAATTCAATCAAGGACACACTGCATGTTGGTGAAGGGCATATTGAAGAAGGATCAGCCGAGTGGTTCTTGTGGGAGAACAACTCCATTTGGCTCACTAACTTCACACACCATCAGGCTTCCAAGCAGCTCTCAAGGAAACTCAGTTTTCACACTCTATGCTTAGTGCCCTATGAGTGCCTAGGACTGAAATGAAGCTTGGTCAGCATCCCACATAAACGAATGCTCCACATGCGGGTTTCACATGCCACCAACTCCACATTCACAGGCAACTTCAGCGCCACAGCCGTTTTCAGATAGCCCTCAATGCAAAGGCTCTAGACGCAAATATTGGTGTGAGAGCTAATTCAATCAAGGAAACACTGCATGTTGGTGAAGGGCATATTGAAGAAGGATCAGCCGAGTGGTTCTTGTGGGAGAACAACTCCATTTGGCTGACTAACTTCACACACCATCAGGCTTCCAAGCAGCTCTCAAGGAAACTCAGTTTTCACACTCTATGCTTAGTGCCCTATGAGTGCATTATCTAGGAATGAAACCTGGTAGAGCATCCCACACAAACGAATGCTCCACATGCGGGTTTCACATGCCACCAACTCCACATTCACAGGCAACTTCAGCGCCACAGCCGTTTTCAGATAGCCCTCAATGCAAAGGCTCTAGACGCAAATATTGGTGTGAGAGCTAATTCAATCAAGGAAACACTGCATGTTGGTGAAGGGCATATTGAAGAAGGATCAGCCGAGTGGTTCTTGTGGGAGAACAACTCCATTTGGCTCACTAACTTCACACACCATCAGGCTTCCAAGCAGCTCTCAAGGAAACTCAGTTTTCACACTCTATGCTTAGTGCCCTTTGAATGTATTATCTAGGAATGAACCTGGTAGAGCATCCCACACAAACGAATGTTCCACATGCGGGTTTCACATGCCACCAACTCCACATTCACAGGCAACTTCAGCGCACAGCCGTTTTCAGATAGCCCTCAATGCAAAGGCTCTAGACGCAAATATTGGTGTGAGAGCTAATTCAATCAAGGAAACACTGCATGTTGGTGAAGGGCATATTGAAGAAGGATCAGCCGAGTGGTTCTTGTTGGAGAACAACTCCATTTGGCTCACTAACTTCACACACCATCAGGCTTCCAAGTAGCTCTCAAGGAAACTCAGTTTTCACACTCTATGCTTAGCGCTCTTTGTGTGCCTAGGACTGAAATGAAGCTTGGTCAGCATCCCACACAAACGAATGCTCCTCATGCGGGTTTCACATGCCACCAACTCCACATTCACAGGCAACTTCAGCGCCACAGCCGTTTTCAGATAGCCCTCAATGCAAAGGCTCTAGACGCAAATATTGGTGTGAGAGCTAATTCAATCAAGGACACACTGCATGTTGGTGAAGGGCATATTGAAGAAGGATCAGCCGAGTGGTTCTTGTGGGAGAACAACTCCATTTGGCTCACTAATTTCACACACCATCAGGCTTCCAAGCAGCTCTCAAGGAAACTCAGTTTTCACACTCTATGCTTAGTGCCCTATGAGTGCCTAGGACTGAAATGAAGCTTGGTCAGCATCCCACATAAATGAATGCTCCACATGCGGGTTTCACATGCCACCAACTCCACATTCACAGGCAACTTCAGCGCCACAGCCGTTTTCAGATAGCCCTCAATGCAAAGGCTCTAGACGCAAATATTGGTGTGAGAGCTAATTCAATCAAGGAAACACTGCATGTTGGTGAAGGGCATATTGAAGAAGGATCAGCCGAGTGGTTCTTGTGGGAGAACAACTCCATTTGGCTGACTAACTTCACACACCATCAGGCTTCCAAGCAGCTCTCAAGGAAACTCAGTTTTCACACTCTATGCTTAGTGCCCTTTGAGTGCATTATCTAGGAATGAACCTGGTAGAGCATCCCACACAAACGAATGCTCCACATGCGGGTTTCACATGCCACCAACTCCACATTCACAGGCAACTTCAGCGCCACAGCCGTTTTCAGATAGCCCTCAATGCAAAGGCTCTAGACGCAAATATTGGTGTGAGAGCTAATTCAATCAAGGAAACACTTCATGTTGGTTAAGGGCATATTGAAGAAGGATCAGCCGAGTGGTTCTTGTGGGAGAACAACTCCATTTGGCTCACTAACTTCACACACCATCAGGCTTCCAAGCAGCTCTCAAGGAAACTCAGTTTTCACACTCTATGCTTAGTGCCCTTTGAATGTATTATCTAGGAATGAACCTGGTAGAGCATCCCACACAAACGAATGTTCCACATGCGGGTTTCACATGCCACCAACTCCACATTCACAGGCAACTTCAGCGCCACAGCCGTTTTCAGATAGCCCTCAATGCAAAGGCTCTAGACGCAAATATTGGTGTGAGAGCTAATTCAATCAAGGAAACACTGCATGTTGGTGAAGGGCATATTGAAGAAGGATCAGCCGAGTGGTTCTTGTGGGAGAACAACTCCATTTGGCTCACTAACTTCACACACCATCAGGCTTCCAAGCAGCTCTCAAGGAAACTCAGTTTTCACACTCTATGCTTAGTGCTCTTTGTGTGCCTAGGACTGAAATGAAGCTTGGTCAGCATCCCACACAAACGAATGCTCCACATGCGGGTTTCACATGCCACCAACTCCACATTCACAGGCAACTTCAGCGCCACAGCCGTTTTCAGATAGCCCTCAATGCAAAGGCTCTAGACGCAAATATTGGTGTGAGAGCTAATTCAATCAAGGAAACACTGCATGTTGGTGAAGGGCATATTGAAGAAGGATCAGCCGAGTGGTTCTTGTGGGAGAACAACTCCATTTGGCTGACTAACTTCACACACCATCAGGCTTCCAAGCAGCTCTCAAGGAAACTCAGTTTTCACACTCTATGCTTAGTGCTCTTTGAGTGCCTAGGACTGAAATGAAGCTTGGTCAGCATCCCACACAAACGAATGCTCCACATGCGGGTTTCACATGCCACCAACTCCACATTCACAGGCAACTTCAGCGCCACAGCCGTTTTCAGATAGCCCTCAATGCAAAGGCTCTAGACGCAAATATTGGTGTGAGAGCTAATTCAATCAAGGAAACACTGCATGTTGGTGAAGGGCATATTGAAGAAGGATCAGCCGAGTGGTTCTTGTGGGAGAACAACTCCATTTGGCTGACTAACTTCACACACCATCAGGCTTCCAAGCAGCTCTCAAGGAAACTCAGTTTTCACACTCTATGCTTAGTACTCTTTGAGTGCCTAGGACTGAAATGAAGCTTGGTCAGCATCCCACACAAACGAATGCTCCACATGCGGGTTTCACATGCCACCAACTCCACATTCACAGGCAACTTCAGCGCCACAGCCGTTTTCAGATAGCCCTCAATGCAAAGGCTCTAGACGCAAATATTGGTGTGAGAGCTAATTCAATCAAGGAAACACTGCATGTTGGTGAAGGGCATATTGAAGAAGGATCAGCCGAGTGGTTCTTGTGGGAGAACAACTCCATTTGGCTCACTAACTTCACACACCATCAGGCTTCCAAGCAGCTCTCAAGGAAACTCAGTTTTCACACTCTATGCTTAGTGCTCTTTGAGTGCCTAGGACTGAAATGAAGCTTGGTCAGCATCCCACACAAACGAATGCTCCACATGCGGGTTTCACATGCCACCAACTCCACATTCACAGGCAACTTCAGCGCCACAGCCGTTTTCAGATAGCCCTCAATGCAAAGGCTCTAGACGCAAATATTGGTGTGAGAGCTAATTCAATCAAGGAAACACTGCATGTTGGTGAAGGGCATATTGAAGAAGGATCAGCCGAGTGGTTCTTGTGGGAGAACAACTCCATTTGGCTCACTAACTTCACACACCATCAGGCTTCCAAGCAGCTCTCAAGGAAACTCAGTTTTCACACTCTATGCTTAGTGCCCTATGAGTGCCTAGGACTGAAATGAAGCTTGGTCAGCATCCCACATAAACGAATGCTCCACATGCGGGTTTCACATGCCACCAACTCCACATTCACAGGCAACTTCAGCGCCACAGCCGTTTTCAGACAGCCCTCAATGCAAAGGCTCTAGACGCAAATATTGGTGTGAGAGCTAATTCAATCAAGGAAACACTGCATGTTGGTGAAGGGCATATTGAAGAAGGATCAGCCGAGTGGTTCTTGTGGGAGAACAACTCCATTTGGCTCACTAACTTCACACACCATCAGGCTTCCAAGCAGCTCTCAAGGAAACTCAGTTTTCACACTCTATGCTTAGTGCCCTTTGAATGTATTATCTAGGAATGAACCTGGTAGAGCATCCCACACAAACGAATGTTCCACATGCGGGTTTCACATGCCACCAACTCCACATTCACAGGCAACTTCAGCGCCACAGCCGTTTTCAGATAGCCCTCAATGCAAAGGCTCTAGACGCAAATATTGGTGTGAGAGCTAATTCAATCAAGGAAACACTTCATGTTGGTGAAGGGCATATTGAAGAAGGATCAGCCGAGTGGTTCTTGTGGGAGAACAACTCCATTTGGCTCACTAACTTCACACACCATCAGGCTTCCAAGCAGCTCTCAAGGAAACTCAGTTTTCACACTCTATGCTTAGTGCCCTTTGAATGTATTATCTAGGAATGAACCTGGTAGAGCATCCCACACAAACGAATGTTCCACATGCGGGTTTCACATGCCACCAACTCCACATTCACAGGCAACTTCAGCGCCACAGCCATTTTCAGATAGCCCTCAATGCAAAGGCTCTAGACGCAAATATTGGTGTGAGAGCTAATTCAATCAAGGAAACACTGCATGTTGGTGAAGGGCATATTGAAGAAGGATCAGCCGAGTGGTTCTTGTGGGAGAACAACTCCATTTGGCTGACTAACTTCACACACCATCAGGCTTCCAAGCAGCTCTCAAGGAAACTCAGTTTTCACACTCTATGCTTAGTGCCCTTTGAGTGCATTATCTAGGAATGAACCTGGTAGAGCATCCCACACAAACGAATGCTCCACATGCGGGTTTCACATGCCACCAACTCCACATTCACAGGCAACTTCAGCGCCACAGCCGTTTTCAGATAGCCCTCAATGCAAAGGCTCTAGACGCAAATATTGGTGTGAGAGCTAATTCAATCAAGGAAACACTGCATGTTGGTGAAGGGCATATTGAAGAAGGATCAGCCGAGTGGTTCTTGTGGGAGAACAACTCCATTTGGCTCACTAACTTCACACACCATCAGGCTTCCAAGCAGCTCTCAAGGAAACTCAGTTTTCACACTCTATGCTTAGTGCCCTTTGAATGTATTATCTAGGAATGAACCTGGTAGAGCATCCCACACAAACGAATGCTCCACATGCGGGTTTCACATGCCACCAACTCCACATTCACAGGCAACTTCAGCGCCACAGCCGTTTTCAGATAGCCCTCAATGCAAAGGCTCTAGACGCAAATATTGGTGTGAGAGCTAATTCAATCAAGGAAACACTGCATGTTGGTGAAGGGCATATTGAAGAAGGATCAGCCGAGTGGTTCTTGTGGGAGAACAACTCCATTTGGCTCACTAACTTCACACACCATCAGGCTTCCAAGCAGCTCTCAAGGAAACTCAGTTTTCACACTCTATGCTTAGTGCCC
This sequence comes from Ochotona princeps, assembly GCF_030435755.1. NCBI lineage: Eukaryota > Metazoa > Chordata > Mammalia > Lagomorpha > Ochotonidae > Ochotona > Ochotona princeps. The sequence continues at coordinate 22,385 of NW_026700751.1, read as the reverse complement.
TTTGAGTGCATTATCTAGGAATGAACCTGGTAGAGCATCCCACACAAACGAATGCTCCACATGCGGGTTTCACATGCCACCAACTCCACATTCACAGGCAACTTCAGCGCCACAGCCGTTTTCAGATAGCCCTCAATGCAAAGGCTCTAGACGCAAATATTGCTGTCAGAGCTAATTCAATCAAGGAAACACTTCATGTTGGTGAAGGGCATATTGAAGAAGGATCAGCCGAGTGGTTCTTGTGGGAGAACAACTCCATTTGGCTCACTAACTTCACACACCATCAGGCTTCCAAGCAGCTCTCAAGGAAACTCAGTTTTCACACTCTATGCTTAGTGCCCTTGAATGTATTATCTAGGAATGAACCTGGTAGAGCATCCCACACAAACGAATGCTCCACATGCGGGTTTCACATGCCACCAACTCCACATTCACAGGCAACTTCAGCGCCACAGCCGTTTTCAGATAGCCCTCAATGCAAAGGCTCTAGACGCAAATATTGGTGTGAGAGCTAATTCAATCAAGGAAACACTGCATGTTGGTGAAGGGCATATTGAAGAAGGATCAGCCGAGTGGTTCTTGTGGGAGAACAACTCCATTTGGCTCACTAACTTCACACACCATCAGGCTTCCAAGCAGCTCTCAAGGAAACTCAGTTTTCACACTCTATGCTTAGTGCCCTTTGAGTGCATTATCTAGGAATGAACCTGGTAGAGCATCCCACACAAACGAATGCTCCACATGCGGGTTTCACATGCCACCAACTCCACATTCACAGGCAACTTCAGCGCCACAGCCGTTTTCAGATAGCCCTCAATGCAAAGGCTCTAGACGCAAATATTGGTGTGAGAGCTAATTCAATCAAGGAAACACTGCATGTTGGTGAAGGGCATATTGAAGAAGGATCAGCCGAGTGGTTCTTGTGGGAGAACAACTCCATTTGGCTCACTAACTTCACACACCATCAGGCTTCCAAGCAGCTCTCAAGGAAACTCAGTTTTCACACTCTATGCTTAGTGCTCTTTGAGTGCCTAGGACTGAAATGAAGCTTGGTCAGCATCCCACACAAACGAATGCTCCACATGCGGGTTTCACATGCCACCAACTCCACATTCACAGGCAACTTCAGCGCCACAGCCGTTTTCAGATAGCCCTCAATGCAAAGGCTCTAGACGCAAATATTGGTGTGAGAGCTAATTCAATCAAGGAAACACTGCATGTTGGTGAAGGGCATATTGAAGAAGGATCAGCCGAGTGGTTCTTGTGGGAGAACAACTCCATTTGGCTCACTAACTTCACACACCATCAGGCTTCCAAGCAGCTCTCAAGGAAACTCAGTTTTCACACTCTATGCTTAGTGCCCTTTGAGTGCATTATCTAGGAATGAACCTGGTAGAGCATCCCACACAAACGAATGCTCCACATGCGGGTTTCACATGCCACCAACTCCACATTCACAGGCAACTTCAGCGCCACAGCCGTTTTCAGATAGCCCTCAATGCAAAGGCTCTAGACGCAAATATTGGTGTGAGAGCTAATTCAATCAAGGAAACACTTCATGTTGGTGAAGGGCATATTGAAGAAGGATCAGCCGAGTGGTTCTTGTGGGAGAACAACTCCATTTGGCTCACTAACTTCACACACCATCAGGCTTCCAAGCAGCTCTCAAGGAAACTCAGTTTTCACACTCTATGCTTAGTGCCCTTTGAATGTATTATCTAGGAATGAACCTGGTAGAGCATCCCACACAAACGAATGTTCCACATGCGGGTTTCACATGCCACCAACTCCACATTCACAGGCAACTTCAGCGCCACAGCCATTTTCAGATAGCCCTCAATGCAAAGGCTCTAGACGCAAATATTGGTGTGAGAGCTAATTCAATCAAGGAAACACTGCATGTTGGTGAAGGGCATATTGAAGAAGGATCAGCCGAGTGGTTCTTGTGGGAGAACAACTCCATTTGGCTGACTAACTTCACACACCATCAGGCTTCCAAGCAGCTCTCAAGGAAACTCAGTTTTCACACTCTATGCTTAGTGCCCTTTGAGTGCATTATCTAGGAATGAACCTGGTAGAGCATCCCACACAAACGAATGCTCCACATGCGGGTTTCACATGCCACCAACTCCACATTCACAGGCAACTTCAGCGCCACAGCCGTTTTCAGATAGCCCTCAATGCAAAGGCTCTAGACGCAAATATTGGTGTGAGAGCTAATTCAATCAAGGAAACACTGCATGTTGGTGAAGGGCATATTGAAGAAGGATCAGCCGAGTGGTTCTTGTGGGAGAACAACTCCATTTGGCTCACTAACTTCACACACCATCAGGCTTCCAAGCAGCTCTCAAGGAAACTCAGTTTTCACACTCTATGCTTAGTGCCCTTTGAATGTATTATCTAGGAATGAACCTGGTAGAGCATCCCACACAAACGAATGCTCCACATGCGGGTTTCACATGCCACCAACTCCACATTCACAGGCAACTTCAGCGCCACAGCCGTTTTCAGATAGCCCTCAATGCAAAGGCTCTAGACGCAAATATTGGTGTGAGAGCTAATTCAATCAAGGAAACACTGCATGTTGGTGAAGGGCATATTGAAGAAGGATCAGCCGAGTGGTTCTTGTGGGAGAACAACTCCATTTGGCTCACTAACTTCACACACCATCAGGCTTCCAAGCAGCTCTCAAGGAAACTCAGTTTTCACACTCTATGCTTAGTGCCCTTTGAGTGCATTATCTAGGAATGAACCTGGTAGAGCATCCCACACAAACGAATGCTCCACATGCGGGTTTCACATGCCACCAACTCCACATTCACAGGCAACTTCAGCGCCACAGCCGTTTTCAGATAGCCCTCAATGCAAAGGCTCTAGACGCAAAATATTGCTGTCAGAGCTAATTCAATCAAGGAAACACTTCATGTTGGTGAAGGGCATATTGAAGAAGGATCAGCCGAGTGGTTCTTGTGGGAGAACAACTCCATTTGGCTCACTAACTTCACACACCATCAGGCTTCCAAGCAGCTCTCAAGGAAACTCAGTTTTCACACTCTATGCTTAGTGCCCTTGAATGTATTATCTAGGAATGAACCTGGTAGAGCATCCCACACAAACGAATGCTCCACATGCGGGTTTCACATGCCACCAACTCCACATTCACAGGCAACTTCAGCGCCACAGCCGTTTTCAGATAGCCCTCAATGCAAAGGCTCTAGACGCAAATATTGGTGTGAGAGCTAATTCAATCAAGGAAACACTGCATGTTGGTGAAGGGCATATTGAAGAAGGATCAGCCGAGTGGTTCTTGTGGGAGAACAACTCCATTTGGCTCACTAACTTCACACACCATCAGGCTTCCAAGCAGCTCTCAAGGAAACTCAGTTTTCACACTCTATGCTTAGTGCCCTTTGAGTGCATTATCTAGGAATGAACCTGGTAGAGCATCCCACACAAACGAATGCTCCACATGCGGGTTTCACATGCCACCAACTCCACATTCACAGGCAACTTCAGCGCCACAGCCGTTTTCAGATAGCCCTCAATGCAAAGGCTCTAGACGCAAATATTGGTGTGAGAGCTAATTCAATCAAGGAAACACTGCATGTTGGTGAAGGGCATATTGAAGAAGGATCAGCCGAGTGGTTCTTGTGGGAGAACAACTCCATTTGGCTCACTAACTTCACACACCATCAGGCTTCCAAGCAGCTCTCAAGGAAACTCAGTTTTCACACTCTATGCTTAGTGCTCTTTGAGTGCCTAGGACTGAAATGAAGCTTGGTCTCATCCCACACAAACGAATGCTCCACATGCGGGTTTCACATGCCACCAACTCCACATTCACAGGCAACTTCAGCGCCACAGCCGTTTTCAGATAGCCCTCAATGCAAAGGCTCTAGACGCAAATATTGGTGTGAGAGCTAATTCAATCAAGGAAACACTGCATGTTGGTGAAGGGCATATTGAAGAAGGATCAGCCGAGTGGTTCTTGTGGGAGAACAACTCCATTTGGCTCACTAACTTCACACACCATCAGGCTTCCAAGCAGCTCTCAAGGAAACTCAGTTTTCACACTCTATGCTTAGTGCCCTTTGAGTGCATTATCTAGGAATGAACCTGGTAGAGCATCCCACACAAACGAATGCTCCACATGCGGGTTTCACATGCCACCAACTCCACATTCACAGGCAACTTCAGCGCCACAGCCGTTTTCAGATAGCCCTCAATGCAAAGGCTCTAGACGCAAATATTGGTGTGAGAGCTAATTCAATCAAGGAAACACTGCATGTTGGTGAAGGGCATATTGAAGAAGGATCAGCCGAGTGGTTCTTGTGGGAGAACAACTCCATTTGGCTCACTAACTTCACACACCATCAGGCTTCCAAGCAGCTCTCAAGGAAACTCAGTTTTCACACTCTATGCTTAGTGCCCTTTGAGTGCATTATCTAGGAATGAACCTGGTAGAGCATCCCACACAAACGAATGCTCCACATGCGGGTTTCACATGCCACCAACTCCACATTCACAGGCAACTTCAGCGCCACAGCCGTTTTCAGATAGCCCTCAATGCAAAGGCTCTAGACGCAAATATTGGTGTGAGAGCTAATTCAATCAAGGAAACACTGCATGTTGGTGAAGGGCATATTGAAGAAGGATCAGCCGAGTGGTTCTTGAGGGAGAACAACTCCATTTGGCTGACTAACTTCACACACCATCAGGCTTCCAAGCAGCTCTCAAGGAAACTCAGTTTTCACACTCTATGCTTAGTGCTCTTTGAGTGCCTAGGACTGAAATGAAGCTTGGTCAGCATCCCAAACAAACGAATGCTCCACATGCGGGTTTCACATGCCACCAACTCCACATTCACAGGCAACTTCAGCGCCACAGCCGTTTTCAGATAGCCCTCAATGCAAAGGCTCTAGACGCAAATATTGGTGTGAGAGCTAATTCAATCAAGGAAACACTGCATGTTGGTGAAGGGCATATTGAAGAAGGATCAGCCGAGTGGTTCTTGTGGGAGAACAACTCCATTTGGCTCACTAACTTCACACACCATCAGGCTTCCAAGCAGCTCTCAAGGAAACTCAGTTTTCACACTCTATGCTTAGTGCCCTTTGAGTGCATTATCTAGGAATGAACCTGGTAGAGCATCCCACACAAACGAATGCTCCACATGCGGGTTTCACATGCCACCAACTCCACATTCACAGGCAACTTCAGCGCCACAGCCATTTTCAGATAGCCCTCAATGCAAAGGCTCTAGACGCAAATATTGGTGTGAGAGCTAATTCAATCAAGGAAACACTGCATGTTGGTGAAGGGCATATTGAAGAAGGATCAGCCGAGTGGTTCTTGTGGGAGAACAACTCCATTTGGCTCACTAACTTCACACACCATCAGGCTTCCAAGCAGCTCTCAAGGAAACTCAGTTTTCACACTCTATGCTTAGTGCCCTATGAGTGCATTATCTAGGAATGAACCTGGTAGAGCATCCCACACAAACGAATGCTCCACATGCGGGTTTCACATGCCACCAACTCCACATTCACAGGCAACTTCAGCGCCACAGCCGTTTTCAGATAGCCCTCAATGCAAAGGCTCTAGACGCAAATATTGGTGTGAGAGCTAATTCAATCAAGGAAACACTGCATGTTGGTGAAGGGCATATTGAAGAAGGATCAGCCGAGTGGTTCTTGTGGGAGAACAACTCCATTTGGCTCACTAACTTCACACACCATCAGGCTTCCAAGCAGCTCTCAAGGAAACTCAGTTTTCACACTCTATGCTTAGTGCCCTTTGAGTGCATTATCTAGGAATGAACCTGGTAGAGCATCCCACACAAACGAATGCTCCACATGCGGGTTTCACATGCCACCAACTCCACATTCACAGGCAACTTCAGCGCCACAGCCATTTTCAGATAGCCCTCAATGCAAAGGCTCTAGACGCAAATATTGGTGTGAGAGCTAATTCAATCAAGGAAACACTGCATGTTGGTGAAGGGCATATTGAAGAAGGATCAGCCGAGTGGTTCTTGTGGGAGAACAACTCCATTTGGCTCACTAACTTCACACACCATCAGGCTTCCAAGCAGCTCTCAAGGAAACTCAGTTTTCACACTCTATGCTTAGTGCCCTATGAGTGCATTATCTAGGAATGAACCTGGTAGAGCATCCCACACAAACGAATGCTCCACATGCGGGTTTCACATGCCACCAACTCCACATTCACAGGCAACTTCAGCGCCACAGCCATTTTCAGATAGCCCTCAATGCAAAGGCTCTAGACGCAAATATTGGTGTGAGAGCTAATTCAATCAAGGAAACACTGCATGTTGGTGAAGGGCATATTGAAGAAGGATCAGCCGAGTGGTTCTTGTGGGAGAACAACTCCATTTGGCTCACTAACTTCACACACCATCAGGCTTCCAAGCAGCTCTCAAGGAAACTCAGTTTTCACACTCTATGCTTAGTGCCCTTTGAGTGCATTATCTAGGAATGAACCTGGTAGAGCATCCCACACAAACGCATGCTCCACATGCGGGTTTCACATGCCACCAACTCCACATTCACAGGCAACTTCAGCGCCACAGCCGTTTTCAGATAGCCCTCAATGCAAAGGCTCTAGACGCAAATATTGGTGTGAGAGCTAATTCAATCAAGGAAACACTGCATGTTGGTGAAGGGCATATTGAAGAAGGATCAGCCGAGTGGTTCTTGTGGGAGAACAACTCCATTTGGCTGACTAACTTCACACACCATCAGGCTTCCAAGCAGCTCTCAAGGAAACTCAGTTTTCACACTCTATGCTTAGTGCTCTTTGAGTGCCTAGGACTGAAATGAAGCTTGGTCAGCATCCCACACAAACGAATGCTCCACATGCGGGTTTCACATGCCACCAACTCCACATTCACAGGCAACTTCAGCGCCACAGCCGTTTTCAGATAGCCCTCAATGCAAAGGCTCTAGACGCAAATATTGGTGTGAGAGCTAATTCAATCAAGGAAACACTGCATGTTGGTGAAGGGCATATTGAAGAAGGATCAGCCGAGTGGTTCTTGTGGGAGAACAACTCCATTTGGCTCACTAACTTCACACACCATCAGGCTTCCAAGCAGCTCTCAAGGAAACTCAGTTTTCACACTCTATGCTTAGTGCCCTTTGAGTGCATTATCTAGGAATGAACCTGGTAGAGCATCCCACACAAACGAATGCTCCACATGCGGGTTTCACATGCCACCAACTCCACATTCACAGGCAACTTCAGCGCCACAGCCGTTTTCAGATAGCCCTCAATGCAAAGGCTCTAGACGCAAATATTGGTGTGAGAGCTAATTCAATCAAGGAAACACTGCATGTTGGTGAAGGGCATATTGAAGAAGGATCAGCCGAGTGGTTCTTGTGGGAGAACAACTCCATTTGGCTCACTAACTTCACACACCATCAGGCTTCCAAGCAGCTCTCAAGGAAACTCAGTTTTCACACTCTATGCTTAGTGCCCTTTGAGTGCATTATCTAGGAATGAACCTGGTAGAGCATCCCACACAAACGAATGCTCCACATGCGGGTTTCACATGCCACCAACTCCACATTCACAGGCAACTTCAGCGCCACAGCCGTTTTCAGATAGCCCTCAATGCAAAGGCTCTAGACGCAAATATTGGTGTGAGAGCTAATTCAATCAAGGAAACACTGCATGTTGGTGAAGGGCATATTGAAGAAGGATCAGCCGAGTGGTTCTTGTGGGAGAACAACTCCATTTGGCTGACTAACTTCACACACCATCAGGCTTCCAAGCAGCTCTCAAGGAAACTCAGTTTTCACACTCTATGCTTAGTGCTCTTTGTGTGCCTAGGACTGAAATGAAGCTTGTTCAGCATCCCACACAACCAATGCTCCACATGCGGGTTTCACATGCCACCAACTCCACATTCACAGGCAACTTCAGCGCCACAGCCGTTTTCAGATAGCCCTCAATGCAAAGGCTCTAGACGCAAATATTGGTGTGAGAGCTAATTCAATCAAGGAAACACTGCATGTTGGTGAAGGGCATATTGAAGAAGGATCAGCCGAGTGGTTCTTGTGGGAGAACAACTCCATTTGGCTCACTAACTTCACACACCATCAGGCTTCCAAGCAGCTCTCAAGGAAACTCAGTTTTCACACTCTATGCTTAGTGCCCTTTGAATGCATTATCTAGGAATGAACCTGGTAGAGCATCCCACACAAACGCATGCTCCACATGCGGGTTTCACATGCCACCAACTCCACATTCACAGGCAACTTCAGCGCCACTGCCGTTTTCAGATAGCCCTCAATGCAAAGGCTCTAGATGCAAATATTGGTGTGAGAGCTAATTCAATCAAGGAAACACTGCATGTTGGTGAAGGGCATATTGAAGAAGGATCAGCCGAGTGGTTCTTGTGGGAGAACAACTCCATTTGGCTCACTAACTTCACACACCATCAGGCTTCCAAGCAGCTCTCAAGGAAACTCAGTTTTCACACTCTATGCTTAGTGCCCTTTGAGTGCATTATCTAGGAATGAACCTGGTAGAGCATCCCACACAAACGAATGCTCCACATGCGGGTTTCACATGCCACCAACTCCACATTCACAGGCAACTTCAGCGCCACAGCCGTTTTCAGATAGCCCTCATTGCAAAGGCTCTAGACGCAAATATTGGTGTGAGAGCTAATTCAATCAAGGCAACAATGCATGTTGGTGAAGGGCATATTGAAGAAGGATCAGCCGAGTGGTTCTTGTGGGAGAACAACTCCATTTGGCTCACTAACTTCACACACCATCAGGCTTCCAAGCAGCTCTCAAGGAAACTCAGTTTTCACACTCTATGCTTAGTGCTCTTTGTGTGCCTAGGACAGAAATGAAGCTTGGTCAGCATCCCACACAAACGAATGCTCCACATGCGGGTTTCACATGCCACCAACTCCACATTCACAGGCAACTTCAGCGCCACAGCCGTTTTCAGATAGCCCTCAATGCAAAGGCTCTAGACTCAAATATTGGTGTGAGAGCTAATTCAATCAAGGAAACACTGCATGTTGGTGAAGGGCATATTGAAGAAGGATCAGCCGAGTGGTTCTTGTGGGAGAACAACTCCATTTGGCTCACTAACTTCACACACCATCAGGCTTCCAAGCAGCTCTCAAGGAAACTCAGGTTTCACACTCTATGCTTAGTGCCCTTTGAGTGCATTATCTAGGAATGAACCTGGTAGAGCATCCCACATAAACGAATGCTCCACATGCGGGTTTCACATGCCACCAACTCCACATTCACAGGCAACTTCAGCGCCACAGCCGTTTTCAGATAGCCCTCAATGCAAAGGCTCTAGACGCAAATATTGGTGTGAGAGCTAATTCAATCAAGGAAACACTGCATGTTGGTGAAGGGCATATTGAAGAAGGATCAGCCGAGTGGTTCTTGTGGGAGAACAACTCCATTTGGCTGACTAACTTCACACACCATCAGGCTTCCAAGCAGCTCTCAAGGAAACTCAGTTTTCACACTCTATGCTTAGTGCTCTTTGTGTGCCTAGGACTGAAATGAAGCTTGGTCAGCATCCCACACAACCAATGCTCCACAACGGGTTTCACATGCCACCAACTCCACATTCACAGGCAACTTCAGCGCCACAGCCGTTTTCAGATAGCCCTCAATGCAAAGGCTCTAGACGCAAATATTGGTGTGAGAGCTAATTCAATCAAGGAAACACTGCATGTTGGTGAAGGGCATATTGAAGAAGGATCAGCCGAGTGGTTCTTGTGGGAGAACAACTCCATTTGGCTCACTAACTTCACACACCATCAGGCTTCCAAGCAGCTCTCAAGGAAACTCAGTTTTCACACTCTATGCTTAGTGCCCTTTGAGTGCATTATCTAGGAATGAACCTGGTAGAGCATCCCACACAAACGCATGCTCCACATGCGGGTTTCACATGCCACCAACTCCACATTCACAGGCAACTTCAGCGCCACAGCCGTTTTCAGATAGCCCTCAATGCAAAGGCTCTAGACTCAAATATTGGTGTGAGAGCTAATTCAATCAAGGAAACACTGCATGGTGGTGAAGGGCATATTGAAGAAGGATCAGCCGAGTGTTTCTTGTGGGAGAACAACTCCATTTGGCTCACTAACTTCACACACCATCAGGCTTCCAAGCAGCTCTCAAGGAAACTCAGTTTTCACACTCTATGCTTAGTGCCCTTTGAGTGCATTATCTAGGAATGAACCAGGTAGAGCATCCCACACAAACGAATGCTCCACATGCGGGTTTCACATGCCACCAACTCCACATTCACAGGCAACTTCAGCGCCACAGCCGTTTTCAGATAGCCCTCAATGCAAAGGCTCTAGATGCAAATATTGGTGTGAGAGCTAATTCAATCAAGGAAACACTGCATGTTGGTGAAGGGCATATTGAAGAAGGATCAGCCGAGTGGTTCTTGTGGGAGAACAACTCCATTTGGCTCACTAACTTCACACACCATCAGGCTTCCAAGCAGCTCTCAAGGAAACTCAGTTTTCACACTCTATGCTTAGTGCCCTTTGAGTGCATTATCTAGGAATGAACCTGGTAGAGCATCCCAAACAAACGAATGCTCCACATGCGGGTTTCACATGCCACCAACTCCACATTCACAGGCAACTTCAGCGCCACAGCCGTTTTCAGATAGCCCTCAATGCAAAGGCTCTAGACGCAAATATTGGTGTGAGAGCTAATTCAATCAAGGAAACACTGCATGTTGGTGAAGGGCATATTGAAGAAGGATCAGCCGAGTGGTTCTTGAGGGAGAACAACTCCATTTAGCTCACTAACTTCACACACCATCAGGCTTCCAAGCAGCTCTCAAGGAAACTCAGTTTTCACACTCTATGCTTAGTGCCCTTTGAGTGCATTATCTAGGAATGAACCTGGTAGAGCATCCCATACAAACGAATGCTCCACATGCGGGTTTCACATGCCACCAACTCCACATTCACAGAAAACTTCAGAGCCACAGCCGTTTTTGTAGCGCGCCCTTGGCCAGCAGGGAATAAAACGCAGACACCGAAGTTCTTCTCTGATCACACTTTATTGGAGCGCTGCTTGGTTGAGGGCAAGGTGGCGGTGAGGGGCGCAGGGGGAGCAAAGCGGATGGCTTATATACAACTCTATGAGAGGCGTGTCTGTGGCTCAGTGACTGGTCGTGATAGGACAGTGAGTGCTTACTTGTCAGATTGGGATAGGTCGCTGCTGTTGCCAGGCAAACTAGGGCAGGAAGCTACATCTGGGCAGAGTTGTTTACTCTGTGCCTGTCGCCATCTTGTAATGGCGACTGACTGCGCTCTGCAATTCCCCCTTTTATTTTTTCTATGATACAGCAAAGGTATGGCTCAGTGACTGTGCCTGTCTTAGGTCATCCGACCTCTCGTCAGGTCCTTACCCGTCATGGGAAGCTTAGGCAGATGACAAGGCCTAACTCCTGTCTTAGGTTGGTACCTGACTGGGTCAGAGGTTGCCCGTCTTTGACTACCAGCCCTGGCTACCGCATAGGTGAGAACCAGAAGTGAGGGTCTTGAGACTACTGATCCCTATCGGGTGCAATGGCTCAAAAGCCTCCGAGTGCAAGGGCATCAGGTAGGGTCTCATCATTCTCCTCTGAGCAAACTGATCCAGACCTGGGGGGAAGCACCTGCCTCCATAGCTGCCAAGGCTCGAACGATGGCGACCTTGTCCCGCCTGACACTTCGCCGAATCCTACAGACCAAGAACAGAGCCAAGACTATGCCTCCAAGGCAAAATATTGCAAACATTCCTACTCCAACCCATTCTTTAAAATAGGAAAAGGTATTCCAAATCCAATCGGTAAAATCTTGAAGGGTCACAACTTCAGCTCGGGTGGCATAGATGGTTACAATCTTTCCCAAGCAGTCAGTGTATAAATTATCAAACAGAACATACCAACTCCCATACAAATAAACCAAAAAGCTTCTCCATAAATTAGCTGCAAGTTGGAAACTGAGATTTCCTCAGATAATATGTCCACCTGTTCTTAGATCAAGTTCACTCATAAGTTCATAATTAGCAAGCCAGTCCAAACATGTTGGTTAAACTGCTCCTGTGTCTGAAGAACCATAGAGGGCTGCTTAGTCATAGTCGCCAATACAGCAGTCATTAGGGCCACAATGGCCATGGCGTCAGTAGCGGCAGCTGTAGCTATTGCTGTCACAATGGCAGCGGTAACCCCGAAGTCGTGCTCTGGTCACAGGAGGACTGACAGGTCTTCTTTAACTGCCGCTGGTCTGGAAAAATAGGTGGGCACGCACATCACCACAGCCAGGGGGTGCTCGATTGTATTCCAATTTTCTGAAAAAGAGCAATCTGTTCCACAAGTTAAGTGAATCCCTACCTAACCAGCATTATTAACAAAAGGATAAAACTCTATGGTGCTTTTGTTACCATGATTAATAACCAAGTGGGACATTCTGAAGGCTTTTAAACTGAAAATAAACTATGGCAGCTGGGTAAGATCAGCAATTGAGCTATCCTATCCCTGGGGGAAGAGGGCATTGGTTATTGGCTCTCCTTAAGTCTTCTCCCAAGTGTTCTCATTGTGGCACATTAAGGAGGCCCTCTTCTAAGATGGTGAGAGAGATTTTCACCGGGCCTTGCCACACAGGGGAGCTGTTTTCTTCACACCTTTGTGTCATCCACACCTACTGCACAGACCCCAGCATCTCCCCTTTTTATATTATTGAGTAGAAGGATGCGCAGTTCTCTGCGAGTGGCTCGAATCATGGAGCTCAAACGTCGGAAGATGACTGGTTTTGTAGCAACATGAGTTTGCCATGGTTGTTCAGAAGGTTTACAAGTATAGATAGAGGAGAATGCAAAATGGATTATGATTAAGATCTTACCAAGATGACAAGGGAATATCTTAGTCATGTACATCTGCTTTTTCAAATAATATTTCTGTAACAAAACTTCAAAAATCAAATAAAAGTATAGCATTTCCTAACCGGTAAACACAAACAATATGATAACAACTAAAAAACCAGCATAAAACTAAGATCTACTGTATATCTATATTTCATGTGGTATCAAGGAACACTGAAGCCAAACAGCAAGCACACACACACACACATTTTTTTTACATACTATAGAGGACTATAAATAAAATTTCAAACAATTTTAACAAAAGACGTACAGAAAGACAGACATAGGTGGCCACCACACTCACTCAATTTTAAAAATCTAAGATGTCTTGTATGGACCCTGACTCAAGAAGTCATGTTATATCCAACCCTCTTGAGTCCCAGATGAGTACTCAAAACAAGCAAATTTGGATGATGAGATACCTGTTTATTGGCAGAGGTCAGTGTAGATCCTGAGAGCCAGGAAGCCAGGACTGGCAGTGGGGCCGTGTTAATCATCACGGTGGCCTCCCCAGACTACCGAGCCAGGCTCTAAAACACAGGATGGCCACTATCCTCTGACTGAGGCCTCCAAAATGTTGCAAAGTGCATGAGAGATCATGTCAGACAAATTTAGGATTTACTAAGGCGCCTTTATAAACCAAGCTTGGTGATAGCAGTACCCATTCAAAATTAATAAGTGAAGAGTCAACAATGATAATTTAGTGTGAATAGAAACCCTGAGAGAAAAAAAAAATTGGTCATTATTGAAGACATTGATATTAGTTACCCCAACAATATAAATTAGCAAAAGAGACATGCAGTTAATAGCCTGGACATATTTACAAAACTGTAAACATTTATCCTTTCTTGGCTTTTTGCATTCTATTATTATTAAGCACTACTTGTCCTGGAACATTGGAAAACACACAAATTTGAATTAGACATCTGTAAAAAAAATTAGTAGTATTTTGATATGACAAAATTTTGCTCTACTTGGCATCTGACAGCATATTTAATACAATCCAAAAGCCTACTCAATTATTATAGCTATGAAATGAAATTTCTGAATTATTTAGATGCCAGGGCTTATAATATCTAGTTAAAATAAGATCTCTTTCTATAACACAATACAGGTTAGGTTTAATTATTGGCATTAAGTGATCACTTAAGTACCTATAAAATAAATACACAACTTTTATCAATCTTAAGCAATATGAACATACTGTAAGGCAGAAAATACAAGTATCACCTTGATATCTCGATATAGAATCTTATCATATTCTGAGACACTTCAGCAAAGTCAGGTCTGGAGTTCGCCGGAGCTAACTAGAAAAATTTAATCATTAGGTAGACAAAAATATTTAAGAGAAGATGTTATAATACCATGTGATTTTAAAACTTTGTTGCTATAACAGATGATCAGATTCCATGCATCAAGGATGAACATTTTAGAAAATGCTGCAAACAGTGTGTAGAGAATATGATTAATTATATCGAATATAAATCATACAGGATGTATTCCTTGCACAACCTTATCCTGTCAATATTTTGTCCTCTTCAGTGCTGCGGTCTAACATAGCTATTCTCCTTTTTTTATCCAAGAACTTTCCTCTACAACCTTTTTCATCAAGAACACATTTGTATACTTGAATTTATTCTTTATCTAAATAGCAGATAAAAGTACATGGTGCATCCCATACCTGGAAAAATTTTAACAGTGAATTAGATGTTACTTTTATACCAATTCATATTGGGGTAAATATTAAAAAGATGTTAATTTTGTTCTAATATTGTTTATGAAGTACAAGAAGTTAAGTATTCTTCTATGGGCCCAGTTTAGTTTAATCTCCTATACCCACAAGGGCTAATAGTGCTATTTGTCTTATCTCATCCTTGGATATTAAATAAGTAAGCTGTTTAAAGCTATAAGGGAAAATTATTATTATTTACACCCTTACCAAAAAAGCTGTTTATTGCTACGAAATCTTTTTATAATTAAAATGGAGAACAAAGCACAATAAGAAGTAATAACCTTTTTAGTCATGGAAGAAGATGTAGCCACTCTAAAGGCCCTTGTTGTCACAAGCATCCAGTTGGGGTATGAACAATAGGTAATATAATTCATTGCCAAGGAAGATACCAACTTTTAATTATCAGTATCAGGTTTTAAGTCTGGCCATCACAATCAATTTTAGATTTACATTTACATACTTTTGCCCAATGTATGGCTCTGTGACATTTAGGACACATTTTAGGGCAGTGATCCTTAGCAGTATTATTGCCATATTTTCTAGCTAAAAGAGGTGCTTGGCATTGTTTTTGAAGGTATTTGAGTTTATCAGAATTAAAACATTTAGCATTCATTCGCTTTTGGATAGCAAAGGTTTCAAGCCCTGCCAGGTGGGCAGGATGTTTCAAAGTCCTTATGTTGTGGCAGGCCTTTAGATAACCCATAACTTGTTTACCAGATTTTTGGGTATTTTCTTTCCTACAATTTTTCCACATATGTCCCAATTTGCCACAATTATAACATTTATGCCTATTTTGCTTTAATTCAGTGCTTAAAGTAGCAGCCATCAATTTAGTTTTGTACACTTTAGAGCCAATATTCATACATGTCTTCTTATTTTGGGGGACCTAGAACTGTGCCTGCCTCCCATTTCCCTGCTTCTGACCCTGTACAGGCTGATTACGCAATTTACGTTGACTTCGAGGCAATAGAACTGTCCCATTCTTGTGGAATTTAGACTGACAAGCCTTTTGCCAATGAAATCCCTTCTCACACCACGGACAGACGGTGCGAGGAATATTTAAATTGGGTTTAGAAGTGTCCACACAAATTTTTTCCTGTCTGAAATTTTGAGACAAATTTTTAGTGGGACAGCTGTGGCTGAAATGCCCTACTTCACCACAGCAATAACAATTGTTTCTTTTTTGACTTCCTTGATTACCTCTTATGTTCTTTAAAGTCTGAGTAGCAGTTTGACCTTGAAGAGATGCAGCAATAGTTAACCCTTGCATGTAAGATGGAGTTACCTCAGCACAAGCTCGAACATAGTCTGACAAGTCTCCTGTCCTTCTCACTGGCTGAATTAAGATTTGACAAATTGGAGTAGCATTTTCAAAAGCTAGCTGTTTAACTATGAGATCTGTAGCTGTATTGTTAATTACTGTCCGGCTCACTGCTTCGGTGAGTCGAGCTACAAAATCTGCAAAAGGCTCCTCAGGCTTCTGCATTTACAAAACCCGAGGACTTCTGATCTGGAGATGGCAGGCGTTTCCATGTGCCCAATGCCAAGGAGGAGATAAGCTGTAATGTCTCCTCAGGCAGATTAAGTTGTTCTGAAACGCCAAGATGAGTACCCTGTCCTAGAAGCATGTCTGCAGTCCAGTGAGGATGCTGGTTTTGAGCATTAGTTCTGGCCTGAGCATGAGCTGCATCCGTGACTATAGATTTAAAATCTAAGTACTGTCCAACGGAGAGACAGGCTCGGGCTATCTCGAACCAATCGGCTGGGGTATTTGCCTGTTGAGTAATTCTCCCCAGCAAAGTGAGAGTATAATTTGCATTTACCCCATATGTCTTGGATGCTTCTACCAGATCTTTCAACTGTTTATAGGTAATAGGTTCATGATAACTGTCCCCATTTTCCGGATTCTGATAAACCGGAAATGCAGAGTAGAGGCGACTTAGCGCCTTCCGGGGAATAAAGTGCCATCCTCCACTAGATGGGTACAGGGGAGGTCGGCATTCCACGTCTCCAGAAGACACGGAAGCCTCATGTAGACCATGGTCCTTTTCTTCTAGTTCTGATAACTCATCGTCAGACGAGTCCTCTTGTGTATCTACCTTTAAATTTCTAAACTCATCTACTTTTAAATTTCTAAACTTATCTAATATTGGATACAGCGGCCGTTTATTACTCTTTTCTTTATCTTCTTTATTTTCTTCTTTTAAGCATGCTTCCTTTTTTCTTTTAGGCCTATTCCCCCTCTCATCAATTGATTCTGCTTCCGAGAGGCTCTTCCCCCTCTCATCAATTGATTCTGCTTCCGAGAGGCCCTCTTGAAACTTAATGAGCTGCTCTCGACCCTGTCTAACATGCTCCATGTTCCGTCCTTCTTTTAAACAGGACCGGACCAACTTCCAAAGTGGGAGGGATCCGGGTCCCAGCCTTCCTTCCTCTTTTGCTTTTTCTAAATCTTTGCCTAGTTTGTCCCAACAGCTCAAGGTCAGATCTCCTGAGACTGCGAATCACGGCGCAGCTGCGTCGTAATCATTTATTATCTTCTGCACTGACCTTGCTGAAATTTTTAAACCTCGTTGTTTAAGGAGTCCCAATATGGGGTCAGCGAACTCGCTGCTGGCTGATATTTGGCCTTGATTATTACCCAATTTCTTAGATCTCGTGAAAGGCCGCTTTATCTACAGCGGAGTTACTTTCACTTTGTCCGGGTTCGCTCAAAGACACCAGGCTGATGTTGGCGCAAGAAAAATCAACACAGCAGTCCCACTATTACCGTACCAAAACAATGAGAGCAACAAGAACAGGGTTTATCATACCTGAGAGGTTACCTACCGGTAGTCCGCTCCGTGTGTAGAGTTCTGAACTTCAACCCCTCACTGGTGTCCGCTGGATTCGAAGTTCCCGGGTTTCGGCACCAGCTGTAGCGCGCCCCTGGCCAGCAGGGAATAAAACGCAGACACCGAAGTTCTTCTCTGATCACACTTTATTGGAGCGCTGCTTGGTTGAGGGCAAGGTGGCGGTGAGGGGCGCAGGGAGAGCAAAGAGGATGGCTTATATACAACTCTATGAGAGGCGTGTCTGTGGCTCAGTGAATGGTGGTGATAGTGACAGTGAGTGCTTACTTGTCAGATTGGGATAGGTCACTGCTGTTGCCAGGCAAACTAGGGCAGGAAGCTACATCAGGGCAGAGTTGTTTACTCTGTGCCTGTCGCCATCTTGTAATGGCGACTGACTGCGCTCTGCACGTTTTCAGATAGCCCTCAATGCAAAGGCTCTAGACGCAAATATTGGTGTGAGAGCTAATTCAATCAAGGAAACACTGCATGTTGTTGAAGGGCATATTGAAGAAGGATTGGCGAGTGGTTCTTGTGGGAGAACAACTCCATTTGGCTCACTAACTTCACACACCATCAGGCTTCCAAGCAGCTCTCAAGGAAACTCAGTTTTCACACTCTATGCTTAGTGCCCTATGAGTGCCTAGGACTGAATTGAAGCTTGGAGAGCATCCCACACAAACGAATGCTCCACATGCGGGTTTCACATGCCACCAACTCCACATTCACAGGCAACTTCAGCGCCACAGTCATTTTCAGATAGCCCTCAATGCAAAGGCTCTAGACGCAAATATTGGTGTGAGAGCTAATTCAATCAAGGAAACACTGCATGTTGGTGAAGGGCATATTGAAGAAGGATCAGCCGAGTGGTTCTTGTGGGAGAACAACTCCATTTGGCTCACTAACTTCACACACCATCAGGCTTCCAAGCAGCTCTCAAGGAAACTCAGTTTTCACACTCTATGCTTAGTGCTCTTTGTGTGCCTAGGACTGAAATGAAGCTTGGTGAGCATCCCACACAAACGAATGCTCCACATGCGGGTTTCACATGCCACCAACTCCACATTCACAGGCAACTTCAGCGCCACAGCCGTTTTCAGATAGCCCTCAATGCAAAGGCTCTAGACGCAAATATTGGTGTGAGAGCTAATTCAATCAAGGACACACTGCATGTTGGTGAAGGGCATATTGAAGAAGGATCAGCCGAGTGGTTCTTGTGGGAGAACAACTCCATTTGGCTGACTAACTTCACACATCATCAGGCTTCCAAGCAGCTCTCAAGGAAACTCAGTTTTCACACTCTATGTTTAGTGCCCTTTGAGTGCATTATCTAGGAATGAACCTGGTAGAGCATCCCACACAAACGAATGCTCCACATGCGGGTTTCACATGCCACCAACTCCACATTCACAGACAACTTCAGCGCCACAGCCGTTTTCAGATAGCCCTCAATGCAAAGGCTCTAGACGCAAATATTGGTGTGAGAGCTAATTCAATCAAGGGAACACTGCATGTTGGTGAAGGGCATATTGAAGAAGGATCAGCCGAGTGGTTCTTGTGGGAGAACAACTCCATTTGGCTCACTAACTTCACACACCATCAGGCTTCCAAGCAGCTCTCAAGGAAACTCAGTTTTCACACTCTATGCTTAGTGCCCTTTGAGTGCATTATCTAGGAATGAACCTGGTAGAGCATCCCACACAAACGAATGCTCCACATGCGGGTTTCACATGCCACCAACTCCACATTCACAGGCAACTTCAGCGCCACAGCCGTTTTCAGATAGCCCTCAATGCAAAGGCTCTAGACGCAAATATTGGTGTGAGAGCTAATTCAATCAAGGAAACACTGCATGTTGGTGAAGGGCATATTGAAGAAGGATCAGTCGAGTGGTTCTTGTGGGAGAACAACTCCATTTGGATCACTAACTTCACACACCATCAGGCTTCCAAGCAGCTCTCAAGGAAACTCAGTTTTCACACTCTATGCTTAGTGCCCTTTGAGTGCATTATCTAGGAATGAACCTGGTAGAGCATCCCACACAAACGAATGCTCCACATGCGGGTTTCACATGCCACCAACTCCACATTCACAGGCAACTTCAGCGCCACAGCCGTTTTCAGATAGCCCTCAATGCAAAGGCTCTAGACGCAAACATTGGTGTGAGAGCTAATTCAATCAAGGAAACACTGCATGTTGGTGAAGGGCATATTGAAGAAGGATCAGCCGAGTGGTTCTTGTGGGAGAACAACTCCATTTGGATCACTAACTTCACACACCATCAGGCTTCCAAGCAGCTCTCAAAGAAACTCAGTTTTCACACTCTATGCTTAGTGCCCTTTGAGTGCAATATCTAGGAATGAACCTGGTAGAGCATCCCACACAAACGAATGCTCCACATGCGGGTTTCACATGCCACCAACTCCACATTCACAGGCAACTTCAGCGCCACAGCCGTTTTCAGATAGCCCTCAATGCAAAGGCTCTAGACGCAAATATTGGTGTGAGAGCTAATTCAATCAAGGAAACACTGCATGTTGGTGAAGGGCATATTGAAGAAGGATCAGCCGAGTGTTTCTTGTGGGAGAACAACTCCATTTGGCTCACTAACTTCACACACCATCAGGCTTCCAAGCAGCTCTCAAGGAAACTCAGTTTTCACACTCTATGCTTAGTGCTCTTTGTGTGCCTAGGACTGAAATGAAGCTTGGTCAGCATCCCACACAAACGAATGCTCCACATGCGGGTTTCACATGCCACCAACTCCACATTCACAGACAACTTCAGCGCCACAGCCGTTTTCAGATAGCCCTCAATGCAAAGGCTCTAGACGCAAATATTGGTGTGAGAGCTAATTCAATCAAGGAAACACTGCATGTTGGTGAAGTGCATATTGAAGAAGGATCAGCCGAGTGGTTCTTGTGGGAGAACAACTCCATTTGGCTCACTAACTTCACACACCATCAGGCTTCCAAGCAGCTCTCAAGGAAACTCAGTTTTCACACTCTATGCTTACTGCTCTTTGTGTGCCTAGGACTGAAATGAAGCTAGGTCAGCATCCCACACAAACGAATACTCCACATGCGGGTTTCACATGCCACCAACTTCACATTCACAGGCAACTTCAGCGCCACAGCCGTTTTCAGATAGCCCTCAATGCAAAGGCTCTAGACGCAAATATTGGTGTGAGAGCTAATTCAATCAAGGAAACACTGCATGTTGGTGAAGGGCATATTGAAGAAGGATCAGCCGAGTGGTTCTTGTGGGAGAACAACTCCATTTGGCTCACTAACTTCACACACCATCAGGCTTCCAAGCAGCTCTCAAGGAAACTCAGTTTTCACACTCTATGCTTAGTGCCCTATGAGTGCCTAGGACTAATGGAAGCTTGGAGAGCATCCCACATAAACGAATGCTCAACATGCGGGTTTCACATGCCACCAACTCCACATTCACAGGCAACTTCAGCGCCACAGCCATTTTCAGATAGCCCTCAATGCAAAGGCTCTAGACGCAAATATTGGTGTGAGAGCTAATTCAATCAAGGACACACTGCATGTTGGTGAAGGGCATATTGAAGAAGGATCAGCCGAGTGGTTCTTGTGGGAGAACAACTCCATTTGGCTCACTAACTTCACACACCATCAGGCTTCCAAGCAGCTCTCAAGGAAACTCAGTTTTCACACTCTATGCTTAGTGCCCTATGAGTGCCTAGGACTAATGGAAGCTTGGAGAGCATCCCACATAAACGAATGCTCAACATGCGGGTTTCACATGCCACCAACTCCACATTCACAGGCAACTTCAGCGCCACAGCCGTTTTCAGATAGCCCTCAATGCAAAGGCTCTAGACGCAAATATTGGTGTGAGAGCTAATTCAATCAAGGAAACACTGCATGTTGGTGAAGGGCATATTGAAGAAGGATCAGCCGAGTGGTTCTTGTGGGAGAACAACTCCATTTGGCTCACTAACTTCACACACCATCAGGCTTCCAAGCAGCTCTCAAGGAAACTCAGGTTGCACACTCTATGCTTAGTGCCCTATGAGTGCCTAGGACTGAATTGAAGCTTGGAGAGCATCCCACATAAACGAATGCTCCACATGCGGGTTTCACATGCCACCAACTCCACATTCACAGGCAACTTCAGCGCCACAGCCGTTTTCAGATAGCCCTCAATGCAAAGGCTCTAGACGCAAATATTGGTGTGAGAGCTAATTCAATCAAGGAAACACTGCATGTTGGTGAAGGGCATATTGAAGAAGGATCAGCCGAGTGGTTCTTGTGGGAGAACAACTCCATTTGGATCACTAACTTCACACACCATCAGGCTTCCAAGCAGCTCTCAAGGAAACTCAGTTTTCACACTCTATTCTTAGTGCCCTATGAGTGCCTAGGACTGAATTGAAGCTTGGAGAGAATCCCACACAAACGAATGCTCCACATGCGGGTTTCACATGCCACCAACTCCACATTCACAGGCAACTTCAGCGCCACAGCCGTTTTCAGATAGCCCTCAATGCAAAGGCTCTAGACGCAGATATTGGTGTGAGAGCTAATTCAATCAAGGAAACACTGCATGTTGGTGAAGGGCATATTGAAGAAGGATCAGCCGAGTGGTTCTTGTGGGAGAACAACTCCATTTGGATCACTAACTTCACACACCATCAGGCTTCCAAGCAGCTCTCAAGGAAACTCAGTTTTCACACTCTATGCTTAGTGCCCTTTGAGTGCATTATCTAGGAATTAACCTGGTAGAGCATCCCACACAAACGAATGCTCCACATGCGGGTTTCACATGCCACCAACTCCACATTCACAGGCAACTTCAGCGCCACAGCCGTTTTCAGATAGCCCTCAATGCAAAGGCTCTAGACGCAAATAT
>NW_026700750.1:0-34380 GCF_030435755.1 Ochotona princeps | reverse complement strand
CTCAGTTTTCACACTCTATGCTTAGTGCCCTTTGAGTGCATTATCTAGGAATGAACCTGGTAGAGCATCCCACACAAACGAATGCTCCACATGCGGGTTTCACATGCCACCAACTCCACATTCACAGGCAACTTCAGCGCCACAGCCGCTTTCAGATAGCCCTCAATGCAAAGGCTCTAGATGCAAATATTGGTGTGAGAGCTAATTCAATCAAGGAAACACTGCATGTTGGTGAAGGGCATATTGAAGAAGGATCAGCCGAGTGGTTCTTGTGGGAGAACAACTCCATTTGGCTCACTAACTTCACACACCATCAGGCTTCCAAGCAGCTCTCAAGGAAACTCAGTTTTCACACTCTATGCTTAGTGCCCTTTGAGTGCCTAGGACTGAAATGAAGCTTGGTAGAGCATCCCACACAAACGAATGCTCCACATGCGGGTTTCACATGCCACCAACTCCACATTCACAGGCAACTTCAGCGCCACAGCCGTTTTCAGATAGCCCTCAATGCAAAGGCTCTAGACGCAAATATTGGTGTGAGAGCTAATTCAATCAAGGAAACACTGCATGTTGGTGAAGGGCATATTGAAGAAGGATCAGCCGAGTGGTTTTTGTGGGAGAACAACTCCATTTGGCTCACTAACTTCACACACCATCAGGCTTCCAAGCAGCTCTCAAGAAACTCATTTTCACACTCTATGCTTAGTGCCCTTTGAGTGCATTATCTAGGAATGAACCTGGTAGAGCATCCCACACAAACGAATGCTCCACATGCGGGTTTCACATGCCACCAACTCCACATTCTCAGGCAACTTCAGCGCCACAGCCGTTTTCAGATAGCCCTCAATGCAAAGGCTCTAGACGCAAATATTGGTGTGAGAGCTAATTCAATCAAGGAAACACTGCATGTTGGTGAAGGGCATATTGAAGAAGGATCAGCCGAGTGGTTCTTGTGGGAGAACAACTCCATTTGGCTCACTAACTTCACACACCATCAGGCTTCCAAGCAGCTCTCAAGGAAACTCAGTTTTCACACTCTATGCTTAGTGCCCTTTCACTGCATTATCTAGGAATGAACCTGGTAGAGCATCCCACACAAACGAATGCTCCACATGCGGGTTTCACATGCCACCAACTCCACATTCACAGGCAACTTCAGCGACACAGCCGCTTTCAGATAGCCCTCAATGCAAAGGCTCTAGATACAAATATTGGTGTGAGAGCTAATTCAATCAAGGAAACACTGCATGTTGGTGAAGGGCATATTGAAGAAGGATCAGCCGAGTGGTTCTTGTGGGAGAACAACTCCATTTGGCTCACTAACTTCACACACCATCAGGCTTCCAAGCAGCTCTCAAGGAAACTCAGTTTTCACACTCTATGCTTAGTGCCCTTTGAGTGCCTAGGACTGAAATGAAGCTTGGTAGAGCATCCCACACAAACGAATGCTCCACATGCGGGTTTCACATGCCACCAACTCCACATTCACAGGCAACTTCAGCGCCACAGCCGTTTTCAGATAGCCCTCAATGAAAAGGCTCTAGACTCAAATATTGGTGTGAGAGCTAATTCAATCAAGAAAACACTGCATGTTGGTGAAGGGCATATTGAAGAAGGATCAGCCGAGTGGTTTTTGGGGGAGAACAACTCCATTTGGCTCACTAACTTCACACACCATCAGGCTTCCAAGCAGCTCTCAAGGAAACTCAGTTTTCACACTCTATGCTTAGTGCCCTTTGAGTGCCAAGGACTGAAATGAAGCTTGGTGAGCATCCCACACAAACGAGTGCTCCACATGCGGGTTTCACATGCCACCAACTCCACATTCACAGGCAACTTCAGCGCCACAGCTGCTTTCAGATAGCCCTCAATGCAAAGGCTCTAGACGCAAATATTGGTGTGAGAGCTAATTCAATCAAGGAAACACTGCATGTTGGTGAAGGGCATATTGAAGAAGGATCAGCCGAGTGGTTCTTGTGGGAGAACAACTCCATTTGGCTCACTAACTTCACACACCATCAGGCTTCCAAGCAGCTCTCAAGGAAACTCAGTTTTCACACTCTATGATTAGTGCCCTTTGAGTGCATTATCTAGGAATGAACCTGGTAGAGCATCCCACACAAACGAATGCTCCACATGCGGGTTTCACATGCCACCAACTCCACATTCTCACGCAACTTCAGCGCCACAGCCGTTTTCAGATAGCGCTCAATGCAAAGGCTCTAGACGCAAATATTTGTGTGAGAGCTAATTCAATCAAGGAAACACTGCATGTTGGTGAAGGGCATATTGAAGAAGGATCAGCCGAGTGGTTTTTGTGGGAGAACAACTCCGTTTGGCTCACTAACTTCACACACCATCAGTCTTCCAAGCAGCTCTCAAGGAAACTCAGTTTTCACACTCTATGCTTAGTGCCCTTTGAGTGCCTAGGACTGAAATGAAGCTTGGTGAGCATCCCACACAAACGAATGCTCCACATGCGGGTTTCACATGCCACCAACTCCACATTCACAGGCAACTTCAGCGCCACAGCCATTTTCAGATAGCCCTCAATGCAAAGGCTCTAGACGCAAATATTGGTGTGAGAGCTAATTCAATCAAGGAAACACTGCATGTTGGTGAAGGGCATATTGAAGAAGGATCAGCCGAGTGGTTCCTGTGGGAGAACAACTCCATTTGGCTCACTAACTTCACACACCATCAGTCTTCCAAGCAGCTCTCAAGGAAACTCAGTTTTCACACTCTATGCTTAGTGCACTTTGAGTGCATTATCTAGGAATGAACCTGGTAGAGCATCCCACACAAACGAATGCTCCACATCCGGGTTTCACATGCCACCAACTCCACATTCTCACGCAACTTCAGCGCCACAGCCGTTTTCAAATAGCGCTCCTTGCAAAGGCTCTAGACGCAAATATTGGTGTGAGAGCTAATTCAATCAAGGAAACACTGCATGTTGGTGAACGGCATATTGAAGAAGGATCAGCCGAGTGGTTTTTGTGGGAGAACAACTCCATTAGGATCACTAACTTCACACACCATCAGGCTTCCAAGCAGCTCTCAAGGAAACTCAGTTTTCACACTCTATGCTTAGTGCCCATTCACTGCATTATCTAGGAATGAACCTGGTAGAGCATCCCACACAAACGAATGCTCCACATGCGGGTTTCACATGCCACGAACTGCACATTCACAGGCAACTTCAGCGCCACAGCCGTTTTCAGATAGCCCTCAATGCAAAGGCTCTAGACACAAATATTGGTGTGAGAGCTAATTCAATCAAGGAAACACTGCATGTTGGTGAAGGGCATATTGAAGAAGGATCAGTCGAGTGGTTCTTGTGGGAGAACAACTCCATTTGGCTCACTAACTTCACACACCTCAGGCTTCCAAGCAGCTCTCAAGGAAACTCAGTTTTCACACTCTATGCTTAGTGCCCTTTGAGTGGCTAGGACTGAAATGAATCTTCGTGAGCATCCCACACAAACGAATGCTCCACATGCGGGTTCCACATGCCACCAACTCCACACTCACAGGCAACTTCTGCGCCACAGCCATTTTCAGATAGCCCTCAATGCAAAGGCTCTAGACGCAAATATTGGTGTGAGAGCTAATTCAATCAAGGAAACACTGCATGTTGGTGAAGGGCATATTGAAGAAGGATCAGCCGAGTGTTTCTTGTGGGAGAACAACTCCATTTGGCTCACTAACTTCACACACCTCAGGCTTCCAAGCAGCTCTCAAGGAAACTCAGTTTTCACACTCTATGCTTAGTGCCCTTTGAGTGCCTAGGACTGAAATGATGCTTGGTGAGCATCCCACACAAACGAATGCTCCACATGCGGGTTTCACATGCCACCAACTCCACATTCTCAGGCAACTTCAGCGCCACAGCCGTTTTCAGATAGCCCTCAATGCAAAGGCTCTAGACGCAAATATTGGTGTGAGAGCTAATTCAATCAAGGAAACACTGCATGTTGGTGAAGGGCATATTGAAGAAGGATCAGCCGAGTGGTTCTTGTGGGAGAACAACTCCATTTGGCTCACTAACTTCAGACACCATCAGGCTTCCAAGCAGCTCTCAAGGAAACTCAGTTTTCACACTCTATGCTTAGTGCCCTTTGAGTGCCTAGGACTGAAATGAAGCTTGGTGAGCATCCCACACAAACGAATGCTCCACATGCGGGTTTCACATGCCACCAACTCCACATTCACAGGCAACTTCAGCGCCACAGCCGTTTTCAGATAGCCCTCAATGCAAAGGCTCTAGACGCAAATATTGGTGTGAGAGCTAATTCAATCAAGGAAACACTGCATGTTGGTGAAGGGCATATTGAAGAAGGATCAGCCGAGTGGTTTTTGTGGGAGAACAACTCCATTTGGCTCACTAACTTCACACACCATCAGGCTTCCAAGCAGCTCTCAAGGAAACTCAGTTTTCACACTCTATGCTTAGTGCCCTTTGAGTGCATTATCTAGGAATGAACCTGGTAGAGCATCCCACACAAACGAATGCTCCACATGCGGGTTTCACATGCCACCAACTCCACATTCACAGGCAACTTCTGCGCCACAGCCGTTTTCAGATAGCCCTCAATGCAAAGGCTCTAGACGCAAATATTGGTGTGAGAGCTAATTCAATCAAGGAAACACTGCATGTTGGTGAAGGGCATATTGAAGAAGGATCAGCCGAGTGGTTTTTGTGGGAGAACAACTCCATTTGGCTCACTAACTTCACACACCATCAGGCTTCCAAGCAGCTCTCAAGGAAACTCAGTTTTCACACTCTATGCTTAGTGCCCTTTGAGTGCATTATCTAGGAATGAACCTGGTAGAGCATCCCACACAAACGAATGCTCCACATGCGGGTTTCACATGCCACCAACTCCACATTCACAGGCAACTTCAGCGCCACAGCCGCTTTCAGATAGCCCTCAATGCAAAGGCTCTAGATGCAAATATTGGTGTGAGAGCTAATTCAATCAAGGAAACACTGCATGTTGGTGAAGGGCATATTGAAGAAGGATCAGCCGAGTGGTTCTTGTGGGAGAACAACTCCATTTGGCTCACTAACTTCACACACCATCAGGCTTCCAAGCAGCTCTCAAGGAAACTCAGTTTTCACACTCTATGCTTAGTGCCCTTTGAGTGCCTAGGACTGAAATGAAGCTTGGTAGAGCATCCCACACAAACGAATGCTCCACATGCGGGTTTCACATGCCACCAACTCCACATTCACAGGCAACTTCAGCGCCACAGCCGTTTTCAGATAGCCCTCAATGCAAAGGCTCTAGACGCAAATATTGGTGTGAGAGCTAATTCAATCAAGGAAACACTGCATGTTGGTGAAGGGCATATTGAAGAAGGATCAGCCGAGTGGTTTTTGTGGGAGAACAACTCCATTTGGCTCACTAACTTCACACACCATCAGGCTTCCAAGCAGCTCTCAAGGAAACTCATTTTCACACTCTATGCTTAGTGCCCTTTGAGTGCATTATCTAGGAATGAACCTGGTAGAGCATCCCACACAAACGAATGCTCCACATGCGGGTTTCACATGCCACCAACTCCACATTCTCAGGCAACTTCAGCGCCACAGCCGTTTTCAGATAGCCCTCAATGCAAAGGCTCTAGACGCAAATATTGGTGTGAGAGCTAATTCAATCAAGGAAACACTGCATGTTGGTGAAGGGCATATTGAAGAAGGATCAGCCGAGTGGTTCTTGTGGGAGAACAACTCCATTTGGCTCACTAACTTCACACACCATCAGGCTTCCAAGCAGCTCTCAAGGAAACTCAGTTTTCACACTCTATGCTTAGTGCCCTTTGAGTGCATTATCTAGGAATGAACCTGGTACAGCATCCCACACAAACGAATGCTCCACATGCGGGTTTCACATGCCACCAACTCCACATTCACAGGCAACTTCAGCGACACAGCCGCTTTCAGATAGCCCTCAATGCAAAGGCTCTAGATACAAATATTGGTGTGAGAGCTAATTCAATCAAGGAAACACTGCATGTTGGTGAAGGGCATATTGAAGAAGGATCAGCCGAGTGGTTCTTGTGCGAGAACAACTCCATTTGGCTCACTAACTTCACACACCATCAGGCTTCCAAGCAGCTCTCAAGGAAACTCAGTTTTCACACTCTATGCTTAGTGCCCTTTGAGTGCCTAGGACTGAAATGAAGCTTGGTAGAGCATCCCACACAAACGAATGCTCCACATGCGGGTTTCACATGCCACCAACTCCACATTCACAGGCAACTTCAGCGCCACAGCCGTTTTCAGATAGCCCTCAATGAAAAGGCTCTAGACTCAAATATTGGTGTGACAGCTAATTCAATCAAGGAAACACTGCATGTTGGTGAAGGGCATATTGAAGAAGGATCAGCCGAGTGGTTCTTGTGGGAGAACAACTCCATTTGGCTCACTAACTTCACACACCATCAGTCTTCCAAGCAGCTCTCAAGGAAACTCAGTTTTCACACTCTATGCTTAGTGCACTTTGAGTGCATTATCTAGGAATGAACCTGGTAGAGCATCCCACACAAACGAATGCTCCACATCCGGGTTTCACATGCCACCAACTCCACATTCTCACGCAACTTCAGCGCCACAGCCGTTTTCAGATAGCGCTCAATGCAAAGGCTCTAGACGCAAATATTGGTGTGAGAGCTAATTCAATCAAGGAAACACTGCATGTTGGTGAACGGCATATTGAAGAAGGATCAGCCGAGTGGTTTTTGTGGGAGAACAACTCCATTAGGATCACTAACTTCACACACCATCAGGCTTCCAAGCAGCTCTCAAGGAAACCCAGTTTTCACACTCTATGCTTAGTGCCCATTCACTGCATTATCTAGGAATGAACCTGGTAGAGCATCCCACACAAACGAATGCTCCACATGCGGGTTTCACATGCCACCAACTGCACATTCACAGGCAACTTCAGCGCCACAGCCGTTTTCAGATAGCCCTCAATGCAAAGGCTCTAGACGCAAATATTGGTGTGAGAGCTAATTCAATCAAGGAAACACTGCATGTTGGTGAAGGGCATATTGAAGAAGGATCAGCCGAGTGGTTTTTGTGGGAGAACAACTCCATTTGGCTCACTAACTTCACACACCATCAGGCTTCCAAGCAGCTCTCAAGGAAACTCAGTTTTCACACTCTATGCTTAGTGCCCTTTGAGAGCCAATGACTGAAATGAAGCTTGGTGAGCATCCCACACAAACGAATGCTCCACATGCGGGTTTCACATGCCACCAACTCCACATTCACAGGCAACTTCAGCGCCACAGCCGTTTTCAGATAGCCCTCAATGCAAAGGCTCTAGACGCAAATATTGGTGTGAGAGCTAATTCAATCAAGGAAACACTGCATGTTGGTGAAGGGCATATGGAAGAAGGATCAGCCGAGTGGTTCTTGTGGGAGAACAACTCCATTTGGCTCACTAACTTCACACACCATCAGGCTTCTAAGCAGCTCTCAAGGAAACTCAGTTTTCACACTCTATGCTTAGTGCCCTTTGAGTGCCTAGGACTGAAATGAATCTTGGTGAGCATCCCACACAAACGAATGCTCCACATGCGGGTTTCACATGCCACCAACTCCACATTCTCAGGCAACTTCAGCGCCACAGCCGTTTTCAGATAGCCCTCAATGAAAAGGCTCTAGACGCAAATATTGGTGTGAGAGCTAATTCAATCAAGGAAACACTGCATGTTGGTGAAGGGCATATTGAAGAAGGATCAGCCGAGTGGTTCTTGTGGGAGAACAACTCCATTTGGCTCACTAACTTCACACACCATCAGGCTTCCAAGCAGCTCTCAAGGAAACTCAGTTTTCACACTCTATGCTTAGTGCCCTTTGAGTGCATTATCTAGGAATGAACCTGGTAGAGCATCCCACACAAACCAATGCTCCACATGCGGGTTTCACATGCCACCAACTCCACATTCTCAGGCAACTTCAGCGCCACAGCCGTTTTCAGATAGCCCTCAATGCAAAGGCTCTAGACGCAAATATTGGTGTGAGAGCTAATTCAATCAAGGAAACACTGCATGTTGGTGAAGGGCATATTGAAGAAGGATCAGCCGAGTGGTTCTTGTGGGAGAACAACTCCATTTGGCTCACTAACTTCACACACCATCAGGCTTCCAAGCAGCTCTCAAGGAAACTCAGTTTTCACACTCTATGCTTAGTGCCCTTTGAGTGTGTAGGACTGAAATGAAGCTTGCTGTGCATCCCACACAAACGAATGCTCCACATGCGGGTTTCACATGCCACCAACTCCACATTCACAGGCAACTTCAGCGCCACAGCCGTTTTCAGATAGCCCTCAATGCAAAGGCTCTAGACGCAAATATTGGTGTGAGAGCTAATTCAATCAAGGAAACACTGCATGTTGGTGAAGGGCATATTGAAGAAGGATCAGCCGAGTGGTTCTTGTGGGAGAACAACTCCATTTGGCTCACTAACTTCACACACCATCAGGCTTCCAAGCAGCTCTCAAGGAAACTCAGTTTTCACACTCTATGCTTAGTGCCCTTTGAGTGCCTAGGACTGAAATGAAGCTTGGTGAGCATCCCACACAAACGAATGCTCCACATGCGGGTTCCACATGCCACCAACTCCACATTCTCAGGCAACTTCAGTGCCACAGCCATTTTCAGATAGCCCTCAATGCAAAGGATCTAGACACAAATATTGGTGTGAGAGCTAATTCAATCAAGGAAACACTGCATGTTGGTGAAGGGCATATTGAAGAAGAATCAGCCGACTAGTTCTTGTGGGAGAACAACTCCATTTGGCTCACTAACTTCACACACCATCAGGCTTCCAAGCACCTCTCAAGGAAACTCAGTTTTCACACTCTATGCTTAGTGCCCTTTGAGTGGCTAGGACTGAAATGAATCTTCGTGAGCATCCCACACAAACGAATGCTCCACATGCGGGTTCCACATGCCACCAACTCCACACTCACAGGCAACTTCTGCGCCACAGCCATTTTCAGATAGCCCTCAATGCAAAGGCTCTAGACGCAAATATTGGTGTGAGAGCTAATTCAATCAAGGAAACACTGCATGTTGGTGAAGGGCATATTGAAGAAGGATCAGCCGAGTGGTTCTTGTGGGAGAACAACTCCATTTGGCTCACTAACTTCACACACCATCAGGCTCCAAGCAGCTCTCAAGGAAACTCAGTTTTCACACTCTATGCTTAGTGCCCTTTGAGTGCCTAGGACTGAAATGAAGCTTGGTGAGCATCCCACACAAACGAATGCTCCACATGCGGGTTTCACATGCCACCAACTCCACATTCACAGGCAACTTCAGCGCCACAGCCGCTTTCAGATAGCCCTCAATGCAAAGGCTCTAGACGCAAATATTGGTGTGAGAGCTAATTCAATCAAGGAAACACTGCATGTTGGTGAAGGGCATATTGAAGAAGGATCAGCCGAGTGGTTCTTGTGGGAGAACAACTCCATTTGGCTCACTAACTTCACACACCATCAGTCTTCCAAGCAGCTCTCAAGGAAACTCAGTTTTCACACTCTATGCTTAGTGCACTTTGAGTGCATTATCTAGGAATGAACCTGGTAGAGCATCCCACACAAACGAATGCTCCACATCCGGGTTTCACATGCCACCAACTCCACATTCTCACGCAACTTCAGCGCCACAGCCGTTTTCAGATAGCGCTCAATGCAAAGGCTCTAGACGCAAATATTGGTGTGAGAGCTAATTCAATCAAGGAAACACTGCATGTTGGTGAACGGCATATTGAAGAAGGATCAGCCGAGTGGTTTTTGTGGGAGAACAACTCCATTAGGATCACTAACTTCACACACCATCAGGCTTCCAAGCAGCTCTCAAGGAAACTCAGTTTTCACACTCTATGCTTAGTGCCCATTCACTGCATTATCTAGGAATGAACCTGGTAGAGCATCCCACACAAACGAATGCTCCACATGCGGGTTTCACATGCCACCAACTCCACATTCACAGGCAACTTCAGCGCCACAGCCGTTTTCAGATAGCCCTCAATGCAAAGGCTCTAGACGCAAATATTGGTGTGAGAGCTAATTCAATCAAGGAAACACTGCATGTTGGTGAAGGGCATATTGAAGAAGGATCAGTCGAGTGGTTCTTGTGGGAGAACAACTCCATTTGGCTCACTAACTTCACACACCTCAGGCTTCCAAGCAGCTCTCAAGGAAACTCAGTTTTCACACTCTATGCTTAGTGCCCTTTGAGTGGCTAGGACTGAAATGAATCTTCGTGAGCATCCCACACAAACGAATGCTCCACATGCGGGTTCCACATGCCACCAACTCCACACTCACAGGCAACTTCTGCGCCACAGCCGTTTTCAGATAGCCCTCAATGCAAAGGCTCTAGACGCAAATATTGGTGTGAGAGCTAATTCAATCAAGGAAACACTGCATGTTGGTGAAGGGCATATTGAAGAAGGATCAGCCGAGTGTTTCTTGTGGGAGAACAACTCCATTTGGCTCACTAACTTCACACACCATCAGGCTCCAAGCAGCTCTCAAGGAAACTCAGTTTTCACACTCTATGCTTAGTGCCCTTTGTGTGCCTAGGACTGAAATGAAGCTTGGTGAGCATCCCACACAAACGAATGCTCCACATGCGGGTTTCACATGCCACCAACTCCACATTCACAGGCAACTTCAGCGCCACAGCCGTTTTCAGATAGCCCTCAATGCAAAGGCTCTAGACGCAAATATTGGTGTGAGAGCTAATTCAATCAAGGAAACACTGCATGTTGGTGAAGGGCATATTGAAGAAGGATCAGCCGAGTGGTTCTTGTGGGAGAACAACTCCATTTGGCTCACTAACTTCACACACCATCAGGCTTCCAAGCAGCTCTCAAGGAAACTCAGTTTTCACACTCTATGCTTAGTGCCCTTTGAGTGCCTAGGACTGAAATGAAGCTTGGTGAGCATCCCACACAAACGAATGCTCCACATGCGGGTTTCACATGCCACCAACTCCACATTCACAGGCAACTTCAGCGCCACAGCCGTTTTCAGATAGCTCTCAATGCAAAGGCTCTAGACGCAAATATTGGTGTGAGAGCTAATTCAATCAAGGAAACACTGCATGTTGGTGAAGGGCATATTGAAGAAGGATCAGCCGAGTGGTTCTTGTGGGAGAACAACTCCATTTGGCTCACTAACTTCACACACCATCAGGCTTCCAAGCAGCTCTCAAGGAAACTCAGTTTTCACACTCTATGCTTAGTGCCCTTTGAGTGCCTAGGACTGAAATGATGCTTGGTGAGCATCCCACACAAACGAATGCTCCACATGCGGGTTTCACATGCCACCAACTCCACATTCACAGGCAACTTCAGCGCCACAGCCGTTTTCAGATAGCCCTCAATGCAAAGGCTCTAGACGCAAATATTGGTGTGAGAGCTAATTCAATCAAGGAAACACTGCATGTTGGTGAAGGGCATATTGAAGAAGGATCAGCCGAGTGGTTCTTGTGGGAGAACAACTAAATTGGGCTCACTAACTTCACACACCATCAGGCTTCCAAGCAGCTCTCAAGGAAACTCAGTTTTCACACTCTATGCTTAGTGCCCTTTGAGTGCCTAGGACTGAAATGAAGCTTGGTGAGCATCCCACACAAACGAATGCTCCACATGCGGGTTCCACATGCCACCAACTCCACATTCTCAGGCAACTTCAGTGCCACAGCCATTTTCAGATAGCCCTCAATGCAAAGGCTCTAGACACAAATATTGGTGTGAGAGCTAATTCAATCAAGGAAACACTGCATGTTGGTGAAGGGCATATTGAAGAAGAATCAGCCGACTAGTTCTTGTGGGAGAACAACTCCATTTGGCTCACTAACTTCACACACCATCAGACTTCCAAGCACCTCTCAAGGAAACTCAGTTTTCACACTCTATGCTTAGTGCCCTTTGAGTGCATTATCTAGGAATGAACCTGGTAGAGCATCCCACACAAACGAATGCTCCACATGCGGGATTCACATGCCACCAACTCCACATTCACAGGCAACTTCAGCGCCACAGCCGTTTTCAGATAGCCCTCAATGCAAAGGCTCTAGACGCAAATATTGGTGTGAGAGCTAATTCAATCAAGGAAACACTGCATGTTGCTGAAGGGCATATTGAAGAAGGATCAGCCGAGTGGTTCTTGTGGGAGAACAACTCCATTTGGCTCACTAACTTCACACACCATCAGGCTTCCAAGCAGCTCTCAAGGAAACTCAGTTTTCACACTCTATGCTTAGTGCCCTTTGAGTGCATTATCTAGGAATGAACCTGGTAGAGCATCCCACACAAACGAATGCTCCACATGCGGGTTTCACATGCCACCAACTCCACATTCTCAGGCAACTTCTGCGCCACAGCCATTTTCAGATAGCCCTCAATGCAAAGGCTCTAGACGCAAATATTGGTGTGAGAGCTAATTCAATCAAGGAAACACTGCATGTTGGTGAAGGGCATATTGAAGAAGGATCAGCCGAGTGGTTCTTGTGGGAGAACCACTCCATTGGGCTCACTAACTTCACACACCATCAGGCTTCCAAGCAGCTCTCAAGGAAACTCAGTTTTCACACTCTATGCTTAGTGCCCTTTCACTGCATTATCTAGGAATGAACCTGGTAGAGCATCCCACACAAACGAATGCTCCACATGCGGGTTTCACATGCCACCAACTCCACATTCACAGGCAACTTCAGCGCCACAGCCATTTTCAGATAGCCCTCAATGCAAAGGCTCTAGACGCAAATATTGGTGTGAGAGTTAATTCAATCAAGGAAACACTGCATGTTGGTGAAGGGCATATTGAAGAAGGATCAGCCGAGTGGTTCTTGTGGGAGAACAACTCCATTTGGCTCACTAACTTCACACACCATCAGGTTTCCAAGCAGCTCTCAAGGAAACTCAGTTTTTACACTCTATGCTTAGTGCCCTTTGAGAGCTTTATCTAGGAATGAACCTGGTAGAGCATCCCACACAAACGAATGCTCCACATGCGGGTTTCACATGCCACCAACTCCACATTCACAGGCAACTTCAGTGCCACAGCCATTTTCAGATAGCCCTCAATGCAAAGGATCTAGACGCAAATATTGGTGTGAGAGCTAATTCAATCAAGGAAACACTGCATGTTGGTGAAGGGCATATTGAAGAAGGATCAGCCGAGTGGTTTTTGTGGGAGAACAACTCCATTTGGATCACTAACTTCACACACCATCAGGCTTAAAAGCAGATCTCAAGGAAACTCAGTTTTCACACTCTATGCTTAGTGCCCTTTGAGTGCATTATCTAGGAATGAACCTGGTAGAGCATCCCACACAAACGAATGCTCCACATGCGGGTTTCACATGCCACCAACTCCACATTCACAGGCAACTTCTGCGCCACAGCCATTTTCAGATAGCCCTCAATGCAAAGGCTCTAGACGCAAATATTGGTGTGAGAGCTAATTCAATCAAGGAAACACTGCATGTTGGTGAAGGGCATATTGAAGAAGGATCAGCCGAGTGGTTCTTGTGGGAGAACAACTCAATTTGGCTCACTAACTTCACACACCTCAGGCTTCCAAGCAGCTCTCAAGGAAACTCAGTTTTCACACTCTATGCTTAGTGCCCTTTGAGTGCCTAGGACTGAAATGAATCTTGGTGAGCATCCCACACAAACGAATGCTCCACATGCGGGTTCCACATGCCACCAACTCCACATTCTCAGGCAACTTCTGCGCCACAGCCATTTTCAGATAGCCCTTAATGCAAAGGCTCTAGACGCAAATATTGGTGTGAGAGCTAATTCAATCAAGGAAACACTGCATGTTGGTGAAGGGCATATTGAAGAAGGATCAGCCGAGTGGTTCTTGTGGGAGAACAACTCCATTTGGCTCACTAACTTCACACACCATCAGGCTCCAAGCAGCTCTCAAGGAAACTCAGTTTTCACACTCTATGCTTAGTGCCCTTTGTGTGCCTAGGACTGAAATGAAGCTTGGTGAGCATCCCACACAAACGAATGCTCCACATGCGGGTTTCACATGCCACCAACTCCACATTCTCAGGCAACTTCAGCGCCACAGCCGTTTTCAGATAGCCCTCAATGCAAAGGCTCTAGACGCAAATATTGGTGTGAGAGCTAATTCAATCAAGGAAACACTGCATGTTGGTGAAGGGCATATTGAAGAAGGATCAGCCGAGTGGTTCTTGTGGGAGAACAACTCCATTTGGCTCACTAACTTCACACACCATCAGGCTTCCAAGCAGCTCTCAAGGAAACTCAGTTTTCACACTCTATGCTTAGTGCCCTTTGAGTGCATTATCTAGGAATGAACCTGGTAGAGCATCCCACACAAACGAATGCTCCACATGCGGGTTTCACATGCCACCAACTCCACATTCACAGGCAACTTCTGCGCCACAGCCGTTTTCAGATAGCCCTCAATGCAAAGGCTCTAGACGCAAATATTGGTGTGAGAGCTAATTCAATCAAGGAAACACTGCATGTTGGTGAAGGGCATATTGAAGAAGGATCAGCCGAGTGGTTTTTGTGGGAGAACAACTCCATTTGGCTCACTAACTTCACACACCATCAGGCTTCCAAGCAGCTCTCAAGGAAACTCAGTTTTCACACTCTATGCTTAGTGCCCTTTGAGTGCCAAGGACTGAAATGAAGCTTGGTGAGCATCCCACACAAACGAATGCTCCACATGCGGGTTTCACATGCCACCAACTCCACATTCACAGGCAACTTCAGCGCCACAGCCGTTTTCAGATAGCCCTCAATGCAAAGGCTCTAGACGCAAATATTGGTGTGAGAGCTAATTCAATCAAGGAAACACTGCATGTTGGTGAAGGGCATATTGAAGAAGGATCAGCCGAGTGGTTCTTGTGGGAGAACAACTCCATTTGGCTCACTAACTTCACACACCATCAGGCTTCCAAGCAGCTCTCAAGGAAACTCAGTTTTCACACTCTATGCTTAGTGCCCTTTGAGTGCATTATCTAGGAATGAACCTGGTAGAGCATCCCACACAAACGAATGCTCCACATGCGGGTTTCACATGCCACCAACTCCACATTCTCAGGCAAATTCAGCGCCACAGCCGTTTTCAGATAGCCCTCAATGCAAAGGCTCTAGACGCAAATATTGGTGTGAGAGCTAATTCAATCAAGGAAACACTGCATGTTGCTGAAGGGCATATTGAAGAAGAATCAACCGACTAGTTCCTGTGGGAGAACAACTCCATTTGGCTCACTAACTTCACACACCATCAGGCTTCCAAGCAGCTCTCAAGGAAACTCAGTTTTCACACTCTAGGCTTAGTGCCCTTTGAGTGCCTAGGACTGAAATGAATCTTGGTGAGCATCCCACACAAACGAATGCTCCACATGCGGGTTTCACATGCCACCAACTCCACATTCTCAGGCAAATTCAGCGCCACAGCCGTTTTCAGATAGCCCTCAATGCAAAGGCTCTAGACGCAAATATTGGTGTGAGAGCTAATTCAATCAAGGAAACACTGCATGTTGCTGAAGGGCATATTGAAGAAGAATCAATCGACTAGTTCCTATGGGAGAACAACTCCATTTGGCTCACTAACTTCACACACCATCAGGCTTCCAAGCAGCTCTCAAGGAAACTCAGTTTTCACACTCTATGCTTAGTGCCCTTTGAGTGGCTAGGAGTGAAATGAATCTTGGTGAGCATCCCACACAAACGAATGCTCCACATGCGGGTTCCACATGCCACCAACTCCACATTCTCAGGCAACTTCTGCGCCACAGCCGTTTTCAGATAGCCCTCAATGCAAAGGCTCTAGACGCAAATATTGGTGTGAGAGCTAATTCAATCAAGGAAACACTGCATGTTGCTGAAGGGCATATTGAAGAAGGATCAGCCGAGTGGTTCTTGTGGGAGAACAACTCCATTTGGCTCACTAACTTCACACACCATCAGGCTTCCAAGCAGCTCTCAAGGAAACTCAGTTTTCACACTCTATGCTTAGTGCGCTTTGAGTGCATTATCTAGGAATGAACCTGGTAGAGCATCCCACACAAACGAATGCTCCACATGCGGGTTTCACATGCCACCAACTCCACATTCTCAGGCAACTTCAGCGCCACAGCCGTTTTCAGATAGCCCTCAATGCAAAGGCTCTAGACGCAAATATTGGTGTGAGAGCTAATTCAATCAAGGAAACACTGCATGTTGGTGAAGGGCATATTGAAGAAGGATCAGCCGAGTGGTTCTTGTGGGAGAACAACTCCATTCGGCTCACTAACTTCACACACCATCAGGCTTCCAAGCAGCTCTCAAGGAAACTCAGTTTTCACACTCTATGCTTAGTGCCCCTTGAGTGTGTAGGACTGAAATGAAGCTTGCTGTGCATCCCACACAAACGAATGCTCCACATGCGGGTTTCACATGCCACCAACTCCACATTCACAGGCAACTTCAGCGCCACAGCCGTTTTCAGATAGCCCTCAATGCAAAGGATCTAGATGCAAATATTTGTGTGAGAGCTAATTCAATCAAGGAAACACTGCATGTTGGTGAAGGGCATATTGAAGAAGGATCAGCCGAGTGGTTCTTGTGGGAGAACAACTCCATTTGGCTCACTAACTTCACACACCATCAGGCTTCCAAGCAGCTCTCAAGGAAACTCAGTTTTCACACTCTATGCTTAGTGCACTTTGAGTGCCTAGGACTGAAATGAATCTTGGTGAGCATCCCAAACAAACGAATGCTCCACATGCGGGTTTCACATGCCACCAACTCCACATTCTCAGGCAACTTTAGCGCCACAGCCATTTTCAGATAGCCCTCATTGCAAAGGCTCTAGACGCAAATATTGGTGTGAGAGCTAATTCAATCAAGGAAACACTGCATGTTGGTGAAGGGCATATTGAAGAAGGATCAGCCGAGTGGTTCTTGTGGGAGAACAACTCCATTTGGCTCACTAACTTCACACACCATCAGGCTTCCAAGCAGCTCTCAAGGAAACTCAGTTTTCACACTCTATGCTTAGTGCCCTTTGAGTGCATTATCTAGGAATGAACCTGGTAGAGCATCCCACACAAACGAATGCTCTACATGCGGGTTTCACATGCCACCAACTCCACATTCACAGGCAACTTCAGTGCCACAGCCATTTTCAGATAGCCCTCAATGCAAAGGATCTAGACGCAAATATTGGTGTGAGAGCTAATTCAATCAAGGAAACACTGCATGTTGGTGAAGGGCATATTGAAGAAGGATCAGCCGAGTGGTTCTTGTGGGAGAACAACTCCATTTGACTCACTAACTTCACACACCATCAGGCTTCCAAGCAGCTCTCAAGGAAACTCAGTTTTCACACTCTATGCTTAGTGCACTTTGAGTGCCTAGGACTGAAATGAATCTTGGTGAGCATCCCACACAAACGAATGCTCCACATGCGGGTTCCACATGCCACCAACTCCACATTCTCAGGCAACTTTAGCGCCACAGCCATTTTCAGATAGCCCTCAATGCAAAGGCTCTAGACGCAAATATTGGTGTGAGAGCTAATTCAATCAAGGAAACACTGCATGTTGGTGAAGGGCATATTGAAGAAGGATCAGCCGAGTGGTTCTTGTGGGAGAACAACTCCATTTGGCTCACTAACTTCACACACCATCAGGCTTCCAAGCAGCTCTCAAGGAAACTCAGTTTTCACACTCTATGCTTAGTGCCCTTTGAGTGCATTATCTAGGAATGAACCTGGTAGAGCATCCCACACAAACGAATGCTCCACATGCGGGTTTCACATGCCACCAACTCCACATTCTCAGGCAAATTCAGCGCCACAGCCGTTTTCAGATAGCCCTCAATGCAAAGGCTCTAGACGCAAATATTGGTGTGAGAGCTAATTCAATCAAGGAAACACTGCATGTTGCTGAAGGGCATATTGAAGAAGAATCAACCGACTAGTTCCTGTGGGAGAACAACTCCATTTGGCTCACTAACTTCACACACCATCAGGCTTCCAAGCAGCTCTCAAGGAAACTCAGTTTTCACACTCTAGGCTTAGTGCCCTTTGAGTGCCTAGGACTGAAATGAATCTTGGTGAGCATCCCACACAAACGAATGCTCCACATGCGGGTTTCACATGCCACCAACTCCACATTCTCAGGCAAATTCAGCGCCACAGCCGTTTTCAGATAGCCCTCAATGCAAAGGCTCTAGACGCAAATATTGGTGTGAGAGCTAATTCAATCAAGGAAACACTGCATGTTGCTGAAGGGCATATTGAAGAAGAATCAATCGACTAGTTCCTATGGGAGAACAACTCCATTTGGCTCACTAACTTCACACACCATCAGGCTTCCAAGCAGCTCTCAAGGAAACTCAGTTTTCACACTCTATGCTTAGTGCCCTTTGAGTGGCTAGGAGTGAAATGAATCTTGGTGAGCATCCCACACAAACGAATGCTCCACATGCGGGTTCCACATGCCACCAACTCCACATTCTCAGGCAACTTCTGCGCCACAGCCGTTTTCAGATAGCCCTCAATGCAAAGGCTCTAGACGCAAATATTGGTGTGAGAGCTAATTCAATCAAGGAAACACTGCATGTTGCTGAAGGGCATATTGAAGAAGGATCAGCCGAGTGGTTCTTGTGGGAGAACAACTCCATTTGGCTCACTAACTTCACACACCATCAGGCTTCCAAGCAGCTCTCAAGGAAACTCAGTTTTCACACTCTATGCTTAGTGCGCTTTGAGTGCATTATCTAGGAATGAACCTGGTAGAGCATCCCACACAAACGAATGCTCCACATGCGGGTTTCACATGCCACCAACTCCACATTCTCAGGCAACTTCAGCGCCACAGCCGTTTTCAGATAGCCCTCAATGCAAAGGCTCTAGACGCAAATATTGGTGTGAGAGCTAATTCAATCAAGGAAACACTGCATGTTGGTGAAGGGCATATTGAAGAAGGATCAGCCGAGTGGTTCTTGTGGGAGAACAACTCCATTCGGCTCACTAACTTCACACACCATCAGGCTTCCAAGCAGCTCTCAAGGAAACTCAGTTTTCACACTCTATGCTTAGTGCCCCTTGAGTGTGTAGGACTGAAATGAAGCTTGCTGTGCATCCCACACAAACGAATGCTCCACATGCGGGTTTCACATGCCACCAACTCCACATTCACAGGCAACTTCAGCGCCACAGCCGTTTTCAGATAGCCCTCAATGCAAAGGCTCTAGACGCAAATATTGGTGTGAGAGTTAATTCAATCAAGGAAACACTGCATGTTGGTGAAGGGCATATTGAAGAAGGATCAGCCGAGTGGTTCTTGTGGGAGAACAACTCCATTTGGCTCACTAACTTCACACACCATCAGGCTTCCAAGCAGCTCTCAAGGAAACTCAGTTTTCACACTCTATGCTTAGTGCCCTTTGAGTGCATTATCTAGGAATGAACCTGGTAGAGCATCCCACACAAACGAATGCTCCACATGCGGGTTTCACATGCCACCAACTCCACATTCTCAGGCAACTTCAGCGCCACAGCCGTTTTCAGATAGCCCTCAATGCAAAGGCTCTAGACGCAAATATTGGTGTGAGAGCTAATTCAATCAAGGAAACACTGCATGTTGGTGAAGGGCATATTGAAGAAGGATCAGCCGAGTGGTTCTTGTGGGAGAACAACTCCATTCGGCTCACTAACTTCACACACCATCAGGCTTCCAAGCAGCTCTCAAGGAAACTCAGTTTTCACACTCTATGCTTAGTGCCCTTTGAGTGTGTAGGACTGAAATGAAGCTTGCTGTGCATCCCACACAAACGAATGCTCCACATGCGGGTTTCACATGCCACCAACTCCACATTCACAGGCAACTTCAGTGCCACAGCCATTTTCAGATAGCCCTCAATGCAAAGGATCTAGATGCAAATATTTGTGTGAGAGCTAATTCAATCAAGGAAACACTGCATGTTGGTGAAGGGCATATTGAAGAAGGATCAGCCGAGTGGTTCTTGTGGGAGAACAACTCC
Source organism: Ochotona princeps (assembly GCF_030435755.1). NCBI lineage: Eukaryota > Metazoa > Chordata > Mammalia > Lagomorpha > Ochotonidae > Ochotona > Ochotona princeps. The sequence continues at coordinate 14,321 of NW_026700750.1, read as the reverse complement.
ATTTGGCTCACTAACTTCACACACCATCAGGCTTCCAAGCAGCTCTCAAGGAAACTCAGTTTTCACACTCTATGCTTAGTGCACTTTGAGTGCCTAGGACTGAAATGAATCTTGGTGAGCATCCCAAACAAACGAATGCTCCACATGCGGGTTTCACATGCCACCAACTCCACATTCTCAGGCAACTTTAGCGCCACAGCCATTTTCAGATAGCCCTCATTGCAAAGGCTCTAGACGCAAATATTGGTGTGAGAGCTAATTCAATCAAGGAAACACTGCATGTTGGTGAAGGGCATATTGAAGAAGGATCAGCCGAGTGGTTCTTGTGGGAGAACAACTCCATTTGGCTCACTAACTTCACACACCATCAGGCTTCCAAGCAGCTCTCAAGGAAACTCAGTTTTCACACTCTATGCTTAGTGCCCTTTGAGTGCATTATCTAGGAATGAACCTGGTAGAGCATCCCACACAAACGAATGCTCTACATGCGGGTTTCACATGCCACCAACTCCACATTCACAGGCAACTTCAGTGCCACAGCCATTTTCAGATAGCCCTCAATGCAAAGGATCTAGACGCAAATATTGGTGTGAGAGCTAATTCAATCAAGGAAACACTGCATGTTGGTGAAGGGCATATTGAAGAAGGATCAGCCGAGTGGTTCTTGTGGGAGAACAACTCCATTTGACTCACTAACTTCACACACCATCAGGCTTCCAAGCAGCTCTCAAGGAAACTCAGTTTTCACACTCTATGCTTAGTGCACTTTGAGTGCCTAGGACTGAAATGAATCTTGGTGAGCATCCCACACAAACGAATGCTCAACATGCGGGTTCCACATGCCACCAACTCCACATTCTCAGGCAACTTTAGCGCCACAGCCATTTTCAGATAGCCCTCAATGCAAAGGCTCTAGACGCAAATATTGGTGTGAGAGCTAATTCAATCAAGGAAACACTGCATGTTGGTGAAGGGCATATTGAAGAAGGATCAACCAAGTGGTCCTTGTGCAGGAACAACTCCATTTGGCTCACTAACTTCACACACCATCAGGCTTCCAAGCAGCTCTCAAGGAAACTCAGTTTTCACACTCTATGCTTAGTGCCCTTTGAGTGCCTAGGACTGAAATGAAGCTTGGTGAGCATCCCACACAAACGAATGCTCCACATGCGGGTTTCACATGCCACCAACTCCACATTCACAGGCAACTTCAGCGCCACAGCCGTTTTCAGATAGCCCTCAATGCAAAGGCTCTAGGCGCAAATATTGGTGTGAGAGCTAATTCAATCAAGGAAACTCTGCATGTTGGTGAAGGGCATATTGAAGAAGGATCAGCCGAGTGGTTCTTGTGGGAGAACAACTCCATTTGGCTCACTAACTTCAGACACCATCAGGCTTCCAAGCAGCTCTCAAGGAAACTCAGTTTTCACACTCTATGCTTAGTGCCCTTTGAGTGCCTAGGACTGAAATGAAGCTTGGTGAGCATCCCACACAAACGAATGCTCCACATGCGGGTTTCACATGCCACCAACTCCACATTCACAGGCAACTTCAGCGCCACAGCCGTTTTCAGATAGCCCTCAATGCAAAGGCTCTAGACGCAAATATTGGTGTGAGAGCTAATTCAATCAAGGAAACACTGCATGTTGGTGAAGGGCATATTGAAGAAGGATCAGCCGAGTGGTTCTTGTGGGAGAACAACTCCATTTGGCTCACTAACTTCACACACCATCAGGCTTCCAAGCAGCTCTCAAGGAAACTCAGTTTTCACACTCTATGCTTAGTGCCCTTTGAGTGGCTAGGACTGAAATGAATCTTGGTGAGCATCCCACACAAACGAATGCTCCACATGCGGGTTCCACATGCCACCAACTCCACATTCTCAGGCAACTTCTGCACCACAGCCATTTTCAGATAGCCCTCAATGCAAAGGCTCTAGACGCAAATATTGGTGTGAGAGCTAATTCAATCAAGGAAACACTGCATGTTGGTGAAGGGCATATTGAAGAAGGATCAGCCGAGTGGTTCTTGTGGGAGAACAACTCCATTTGGCTCACTAACTTCACACACCATCAGGCTTCCAAGCAGCTCTCAAGGAAACTCAGTTTTCACACTCTATGCTTAGTGCACTTTGAGTGCATTATCTCGGAATGAACCTGGTAGAGCATCCCACACAAACGAATGCTCCACATGCGGGTTTCACATGCCACCAACTCCACATTCTCAGGCAACTTCAGCGCCACAGCCGTTTTCAGATAGCCCTCAATGCAAAGGCTCTAGACGCAAATATTGGTGTGAGAGCTAATTCAATCAAGGAAACTCTGCATGTTGGTGAAGGGCATATTGAAGAAGGATCAGCCGAGTGGTTCTTGTGGGAGAACAACTCCATTTGGCTCACTAACTTCAGACACCATCAGGCTTCCAAGCAGCTCTCAAGGAAACTCAGTTTTCACACTCTATGCTTAGTGCCCTTTGAGTGCCTAGGACTGAAATGAAGCTTGGTGAGCATCCCACACAAACGAATGCTCCACATGCGGGTTTCACATGCCACCAACTCCACATTCTCACGCAACTTCAGCGCCACAGCCGTTTTCAGATAGCCCTCAATGCAAAGGCTCTAGACGCAAATATTGGTGTGAGAGCTAATTCAATCAAGGAAACACTGCATGTTGGTGAAGGGCATATTGAAGAAGGATCAGCCGAGTGGTTCTTGTGGGAGAACAACTCCATTTGGCTCACTAACTTCACACACCATCAGGCTTCCAAGCAGCTCTCAAGGAAACTCAGTTTTCACACTCTATGCTTAGTGCCCTTTGAGTGGCTAGGACTGAAATGAATCTTGGTGAGCATCCCACACAAACGAATGCTCCACATGCGGGTTCCACATGCCACCAACTCCACATTCTCAGGCAACTTCTGCGCCACAGCCATTTTCAGATTGCCCTCAATGCAAAGGCTCTAGATGCAAATATTGGTGTGAGAGCTAATTCAATCAAGGAAACACTGCATGTTGGTGAAGGGCATATTGAAGAAGGATCAACCAAGTGGTCCTTGTGCAGGAACAACTCCATTTGGCTCACTAACTTCACACACCATCAGGCTTCCAAGCAGCTCTCAAGGAAACTCAGTTTTCACACTCTATGCTTAGTGCCCTTTGAGTGCATTATCTAGGAATGAACCTGGTAGAGCATCCCACACAAACGAATGCTCCACATGCGGGTTTCACATGCCACCAACTCCACATTCACAGGCAACTTCAGCGCCACAGCCGTTTTCAGATAGCCCTCAATGCAAAGGCTCTAGATGCAAATATTGGTGTGAGAGCTAATTCAATCAAGGAAACACTGCATGTTGGTGAAGGGCATATTGAAGAAGGATCAGCCGAGTGGTTCTTGTGGGAGAACAACTCCATTTGGCTCACTAACTTCACACACCATCAGGCTTCCAAGCAGCTCTCAAGGAAACTCAGTTTTCACACTCTATGCTTAGTGCCCTTTGAGTGCCTAGGACTGAAATGAAGCTTGGTAGAGCATCCCACACAAACGAATGCTCCACATGCGGGTTTCACATGCCACCAACTCCACATTCACAGGCAACTTCAGCGCCACAGCCGTTTTCAGATAGCCCTCAATGCAAAGGCTCTAGACGCAAATATTGGTGTGAGAGCTAATTCAATCAAGGAAACACTGCATGTTGGTGAAGGGCATATTGAAGAAGGATCAGCCGAGTGGTTCTTGTGGGAGAACAACTCCATTTGGCTCACTAACTTCACACACCATCAGGCTTCCAAGCAGCTCTCAAGGAAACTCAGTTTTCACACTCTATGCTTAGTGCCCTTTCAGTGCCAAGGACTGAAATGAAGCTTGGTGAGCATCCCACACAAACGAGTGCTCCACATGCGGGTTTCACATGCCACCAACTCCACATTCACAGGCAACTTCAGCGCCACAGCTGCTTTCAGATAGCCCTCAATGCAAAGGCTCTAGACGCAAATATTGGTGTGAGAGCTAATTCAATCAAGGAAACACTGCATGTTGGTGAAGGGCATATTGAAGAAGGATCAGCCGAGTGGTTCTTGTGGGAGAACAACTCCATTTGGCTCACTAACTTCACACACCATCAGGCTTCCAAGCAGCTCTCAAGGAAACTCAGTTTTCACACTCTATGCTTAGTGCCCTTTGAGTGCATTATCTAGGAATGAACCTGGTAGAGCATCCCACACAAACGAGTGCTCCACATGCGGGTTTCACATGCCACCAACTCCACATTCACAGGCAACTTCAGCGCCACAGCCGTTTTCAGATAGCCCTCAATGCAAAGGCTCTAGACGCAAATATTGGTGTGAGAGCTAATTCAATCAAGGAAACACTGCATGTTGGTGAAGGGCATATTGAAGAAGGATCAGCCGAGTGGTTCTTGTGGGAGAACAACTCCATTTGGCTCACTAACTTCACACACCATCAGGCTTCCAAGCAGCTCTCAAGGAAACTCAGTTTTCACACTCTATGCTTAGTGCCCTTTGAGTGCATTATCTAGGAATGAACCTGGTAGAGCATCCCACACAAACGAATGCTCCACATGCGGGTTTCACATGCCACCAACTCCACATTCTCAGGCAAATTCAGCGCCACAGCCGTTTTCAGATAGCCCTCAATGCAAAGGCTCTAGACGCAAATATTGGTGTGAGAGCTAATTCAATCAAGGAAACACTGCATGTTGCTGAAGGGCATATTGAAGAAGAATCAACCGACTAGTTCCTGTGGGAGAACAACTCCATTTGGCTCACTAACTTCACACACCATCAGGCTTCCAAGCAGCTCTCAAGGAAACTCAGTTTTCACACTCTAGGCTTAGTGCCCTTTGAGTGGCTAGGACTGAAATGAATCTTGGTGAGCATCCCACACAAACGAATGCTCCACATGCGGGTTCCACATGCCACCAACTCCACATTCTCAGGCAACTTCTGCGCCACAGCCGTTTTCAGATAGCCCTCAATGCAAAGGCTCTAGACGCAAATATTGGTGTGAGAGCTAATTCAATCAAGGAAACACTGCATGTTGGTGAAGGGCATATTGAAGAAGGATCAGCCGAGTGGTTCTTGTGGGAGAACAACTCCATTTGGCTCACTAACTTCACACACCATCAGGCTTCCAAGCAGCTCTCAAGGAAACTCAGTTTTCACACTCTATGCTTAGTGCCCTTTGAGTGCATTATCTAGGAATGAACCTGGTAGAGCATCCCACACAAACGAATGCTCCACATGCGGGTTTCACATGCCACCAACTCCACATTCTCAGGCAAATTCAGCGCCACAGCCGTTTTCAGATAGCCCTCAATGCAAAGGCTCTAGACGCAAATATTGGTGTGAGAGCTAATTCAATCAAGGAAACACTGCATGTTGCTGAAGGGCATATTGAAGAAGGATCAGCCGAGTGGTTCTTGTGGGAGAACAACTCCATTTGGCTCACTAACTTCACACACCATCAGGCTTCCAAGCAGCTCTCAAGGAAACTCAGTTTTCACACTCTATGCTTAGTGCCCTTTGAGTGGCTAGGAGTGAAATGAATCTTGGTGAGCATCCCACACAAACGAATGCTCCACATGCGGGTTCCACATGCCACCAACTCCACATTCTCAGGCAACTTCTGCGCCACAGCCGTTTTCAGATAGCCCTCAATGCAAAGGCTCTAGACGCAAATATTGGTGTGAGAGCTAATTCAATCAAGGAAACACTGCATGTTGGTGAAGGGCATATTGAAGAAGGATCAGCCGAGTGGTTCTTGTGGGAGAACAACTCCATTTGGCTCACTAACTTCACACACCATCAGGCTTCCAAGCAGCTCTCAAGGAAACTCAGTTTTCACACTCTATGCTTAGTGCCCTTTGAGTGCATTATCTAGGAATGAACCTGGTAGAGCATCCCACACAAACGAATGCTCCACATGCGGGTTTCACATGCCACCAACTCCACATTCTCAGGCAACTTCAGCGCCACAGCCGTTTTCAGATAGCCCTCAATGCAAAGGCTCTAGACGCAAATATTGGTGTGAGAGCTAATTCAATCAAGGAAACACTGCATGTTGGTGAAGGGCATATTGAAGAAGGATCAGCCGAGTGGTTCTTGTGGGAGAACAACTCCATTCGGCTCACTAACTTCACACACCATCAGGCTTCCAAGCAGCTCTCAAGGAAACTCAGTTTTCACACTCTATGCTTAGTGCCCTTTGAGTGTGTAGGACTGAAATGAAGCTTGCTGTGCATCCCACACAAACGAATGCTCCACATGCGGGTTTCACATGCCCACCAACTCCACATTCACAGGCAACTTCAGCGCCACAGCCGTTTTCAGATAGCCCTCAATGCAAAGGCTCTAGACGCAAATATTGGTGTGAGAGTTAATTCAATCAAGGAAACACTGCATGTTGGTGAAGGGCATATTGAAGAAGGATCAGCCGAGTGGTTCTTGTGGGAGAACAACTCCATTTGGCTCACTAACTTCACACACCATCAGGCTTCCAAGCAGCTCTCAAGGAAACTCAGTTTTCACACTCTATGCTTAGTGCCCTTTGAGTGCATTATCTAGGAATGAACCTGTAGAGCATCCCACACAAACGAATGCTCCACATGCGGGTTTCACATGCCACCAACTCCACATTCACAGGCAACTTCAGCGCCACAGCCGTTTTCAGATAGCCCTCAATGCAAAGGCTCTAGACGCAAATATTGGTGTGAGAGCTAATTCAATCAAGGAAACACTGCATGTTGGTGAAGGGCATATTGAAGAAGGATCAGCCGAGTGGTTCTTGTGGGAGAACAACTCCATTTGGCTCACTAACTTCACACACCATCAGGCTTCCAAGCAGCTCTCAAGGAAACTCAGTTTTCACACTCTATGCTTAGTGCACTTTGAGTGCCTAGGACTGAAATGAATCTTGGTGAGCATCCCACACAAACGAATGCTCCACAATGCGGGTTTCACATGCCACCAACTCCACATTCTCAGGCGACTTTAGCGCCACAGCCATTTTCAGATAGCCCTCATTGCAAAGGCTCTAGACGCAAATATTGGTGTGAGAGCTAATTCAATCAAGGAAACACTGCATGTTGGTGAAGGGCATATTGAAGAAGGATCAGCCGAGTGGTTCTTGTGGGAGAACAACTCCATTTGGCTCACTAACTTCACACACCATCAGGCTTCCAAGCAGCTCTCAAGGAAAACTCAGTTTTCACACTCTATGCTTAGTGCCCTTTGAGTGCATTATCTAGGAATGAACCTGGTAGAGCATCCCACACAAACGAATGCTCTACATGCGGGTTTCACATGCCACCAACTCCACATTCACAGGCAACTTCAGTGCCACAGCCATTTTCAGATAGCCCTCAATGCAAAGGATCTAGACGCAAATATTGGTGTGAGAGCTAATTCAATCAAGGAAACACTGCATGTTGGTGAAGGGCATATTGAAGAAGGATCAGCCGAGTGGTTCTTGTGGGAGAACAACTCCATTTGACTCACTAACTTCACACACCATCAGGCTTCCAAGCAGCTCTCAAGGAAACTCAGTTTTCACACTCTATGCTTAGTGCCCTTTGAGTGCCTAGGACTGAAATGAATCTTGGTGAGCATCCCACACAAACGAATGCTCCACATGCGGGTTCCACATGCCACCAACTCACATTCTCAGGCAACTTAGCGGCACAGCCATTTTCAGATAGCCCTCAATGCAAAGGCTCTAGACGCAAATATTGGTGTGAGAGCTAATTCAATCAAGGAAACACTGCATGTTGGTGAAGGGCATATTGAAGAAGGATCAGCCGAGTGGTTCTTGTGGGAGAACAACTCCATTTGGCTCACTAACTTCAGACACCATCAGGCTTCCAAGCAGCTCTCAAGGAAACTCAGTTTTCACACTCTATGCTTAGTGCCCTTTGAGTGGCTAGGACTGAAATGAATCTTGGTGAGCATCCCACACAAACGAATGCTCCACATGCGGGTTTCCACATGCCACCAACTCCACATTCTCAGGCAACTTCTGCACCACAGCCGTTTTCAGATAGCCCTCAATGCAAAGGATCTAGACGCAAATATTGGTGTGAGAGCTAATTCAATCAAGGAAACACTGCATGTTGGTGAAGGGCATATTGAAGAAGGATCAGCCGAGTGGTTCTTGTGGGAGAACAAACTCCATTTGGCTCACTAACTTCACACACCATCAGGCTTCCAAGCAGCTCTCAAGGAAACTCAGTTTTCACACTCTATGCTTAGTGCACTTTGAGTGCATTATCTCGGAATGAACCTGGTAGAGCATCCCACACAAACGAATGCTCCACATGCGGGTTTCACATGCCACCAACTCCACATTCTCAGGCAACTTCAGCGCCACAGCCGTTTTCAGATAGCCCTCAATGCAAAGGCTCTAGACGCAAATATTGGTGTGAGAGCTAATTCAATCAAGGAAACTCTGCATGTTGGTGAAGGGCATATTGAAGAAGGATCAGCCGAGTGGTTCTTGTGGGAGAACAACTCCATTTGGCTCACTAACTTCAGACACCATCAGGCTTCCAAGCAGCTCTCAAGGAAACTCAGTTTTCACACTCTATGCTTAGTGCCCTTTGAGTGCCTAGGACTGAAATGAAGCTTGGTGAGCATCCCACACAAACGAATGCTCCACATGCGGGTTTCACATGCCACCAACTCCACATTCTCATGCAACTTCAGCGCCACAGCCGTTTTCAGATAGCCCTCAATGCAAAGGCTCTAGACGCAAATATTGGTGTGAGAGCTAATTCAATCAAGGAAACACTGCATGTTGGTGAAGGGCATATTGAAGAAGGATCAGCCGAGTGGTTCTTGTGGGAGAACAACTCCATTTTGGCTCACTAACTTCACACACCATCAGGCTTCCAAGCAGCTCTCAAGGAAACTCAGTTTTCACACTCTATGCTTAGTGCCCTTGAGTGGCTAGGACTGAAATGAATCTTGGTGAGCATCCCACACAAACGAATGCTCCACATGCGGGTTCCACATGCCACCAACTCCACATTCTCAGGCAACTTCTGCGCCACAGCCATTTTCAGATTGCCCTCAATGCAAAGGCTCTAGATGCAAATATTGGTGTGAGAGCTAATTCAATCAAGGAAACATTGCATGTTGGTGAAGGGCATATTGAAGAAGGATCAACCAAGTGGTCCTTGTGCGAGAACAACTCCATTTGGCTCACTAACTTCACACACCATCAGGCTTCCAAGCAGCTCTCAAGGAAACTCAGTTTTCACACTCTATGCTTAGTGCCCTTTGAGTGCATTATCTAGGAATGAACCTGGTAGAGCATCCCACACAAACGAATGCTCCACATGCGGGTTTCACATGCCACCAACTCCACATTCACAGGCAACTTCAGCGCCACAGCCGCTTTCAGATAGCCCTCAATGCAAAGGCTCTAGATGCAAATATTGGTGTGAGAGCTAATTCAATCAAGGAAACACTGCATGTTGGTGAAGGGCATATTGAAGAAGGATCAGCCGAGTGGTTCTTGTGGGAGAACAACTCCATTTGGCTCACTAACTTCACACACCATCAGGCTTCCAAGCAGCTCTCAAGGAAACTCAGTTTTCACACTCTATGCTTAGTGCCCTTTGAGTGCCTAGGACTGAATGAAGCTTGGTAGAGCATCCCACACAAACGAATGCTCCACATGCGGTTTCACATGCCACCAACTCCACATTCACAGGCAACTTCAGCGCCACAGCCGTTTTCAGATAGCCCTCAATGCAAAGGCTCTAGACGCAAATATTGGTGTGAGAGCTAATTCAATCAAGGAAACACTGCATGTTGGTGAAGGGCATATTGAAGAAGGATCAGCCGAGTGGTTCTTGTGGGAGAACAACTCCATTTGGCTCACTAACTTCACACACCATCAGGCTTCCAAGCAGCTCTCAAGGAAACTCAGTTTTCACACTCTATGCTTAGTGCCCTTTGAGTGCATTATCTAGGAATGAACCTGGTAGAGCATCCCACACAAACGAATGCTCCACATGCGGGTTTCACATGCCACCAACTCCACATTCTCACGCAACTTCAGCGCCACAGCCGTTTTCAGATAGCGCTCAATGCAAAGGCTCTAGACGCAAATATTTGTGTGAGAGCTAATTCAATCAAGGAAACACTGCATGTTGGTGAAGGGCATATTGAAGAAGGATCAGCCGAGTGGTTTTTGTGGGAGAAACAACTCCATTTGGCTCACTAACTTCACACACCATCAGGCTTCCAAGCAGCTCTCAAGGAAACTCAGTTTTCACACTCTATGCTTAGTGCCCTTTGAGTGCATTATCTAGGAATGAACCTGGTAGAGCATCCCACACAAACGAATGCTCCACATGCGGGTTTCACATGCCACCAACTCCACATTCACAGGCAACTTCAGCGCCACAGCCGTTTTCAGATAGACCACAATGCAAAGGCTCTAGACGCAAATATTGGTGTGAGAGCTAATTCAATCAGGAAACACTGCATGTTGGTGAAGGGCATATTGAAGAAGGATCAGCCGAGTGGTTCTTGTGGGAGAACAACTCCATTTGGCTCACTAACTTCACACACCATCAGGCTTCCAAGCAGCTCTCAAGGAAACTCAGTTTTCACACTCTATGCTTAGTGCCCTTTGAGTGCATTATCTAGGAATGAACCTGGTAGAGCATCCCACACAAACGAATGCTCCACATGCGGGTTTCACATGCCACCAACTCCACATTCACAGGCAACTTCAGCGCCACAGCCGCTTTAAGATAGCCCTCAATGCAAAGGCTCTAGATGCAAATATTGGTGTGAGAGCTAATTCAATCAAGGAAACACTGCATGTTGGTGAAGGGCATATTGAAGAAGGATCAGCCGAGTGGTTCTTGTGGGAGAACAACTCCATTTGGCTCACTAACTTCACACACCATCAGGCTTCCAAGCAGCTCTCAAGGAAACTCAGTTTTCACACTCTATGCTTAGTGCCCTTTGAGTGCATTATCTAGGAATGAACCTGGTAGAGCATCCCACACAAACGAATGCTCCACATGCGGGTTTCACATGCCACCAACTCCACATTCTCAGGCAAATTCAGCGCCACAGCCGTTTTCAGATAGCCCTCAATGCAAAGGCTCTAGACGCAAATATTGGTGTGAGAGCTAATTCAATCAAGGAAACACTGCATGTTGCTGAAGGGCATATTGAAGAAGAATCAACCGACTAGTTTCCTGTGGGAGAACAACTCCATTTGGCTCACTAACTTCACACACCATCAGGCTTCCAAGCAGCTCTCAAGGAAACTCAGTTTTCACACTCTAGGCTTAGTGCCCTTTGAGTGCCTAGGACTGAAATGAATCTTGGTGAGCATCCCACACAAACGAATGCTCCACATGCGGGTTCCACATGCCACCAACTCCACATTCTCAGGCAACTTCTGCGCCACAGCCGTTTTCAGATAGCCCTCAATGCAAAGGCTCTAGACGCAAATATTGGTGTGAGAGCTAATTCAATCAAGGAAAACACTGCATGTTGGTGAAGGGCATATTGAAGAAGGATCAGCCGAGTGGTTCTTGTGGGAGAACAACTCCATTTGGCTCACTAACTTCACACACCATCAGGCTTCCAAGCAGCTCTCAAGGAAACTCAGTTTTCACACTCTATGCTTAGTGCCCTTTGAGTGCATTATCTAGGAATGAACCTGGTAGAGCATCCCACACAAACGAATGCTCCACATGCGGGTTTCACATGCCACCAACTCCACATTCTCAGGCAAATTCAGCGCCACAGCCGTTTTCAGATAGCCCTCAATGCAAAGGCTCTAGACGCAAATATTGGTGTGAGAGCTAATTCAATCAAGGAAACACTGCATGTTGCTGAAGGGCATATTGAAGAAGAATCAACCGACTAGTTCCTATTGGAGAACAACTCCATTTGGCTCACTAACTTCACACACCATCAGGCTTCCAAGCAGCTCTCAAGGAAACTCAGTTTTCACACTCTATGCTTAGTGCCCTTTGAGTGGCTAGGACTGAAATGAATCTTGGTGAGCATCCCACACAAACGAATGCTCCACATGCGGGTTCCACATGCCACCAACTCCACATTCTCAGGCAACTTCTGCGCCACAGCCGTTTTCAGATAGCCCTCAATGCAAAGGCTCTAGACGCAAATATTGGTGTGAGAGCTAATTCAATCAAGGAAACACTGCATGTTGCTGAAGGGCATATTGAAGAAGGATCAGCCCGAGTGGTTCTTGTGGGAGAACAACTCCATTTGGCTCACTAACTTCACACACCATCAGGCTTCCAAGCAGCTCTCAAGGAAACTCAGTTTTCACACTCTATGCTTAGTGCCCTTTGAGTGCATTATCTAGGAATGAACCTGGTAGAGCATCCCACACAAACGAATGCTCCACATGCGGGTTTCACATGCCACCAACTCCACATTCTCAGGCAACTTCAGCGCCACAGCCGTTTTCAGATAGCCCTCAATGCAAAGGCTCTAGACGCAAATATTGGTGTGAGAGCTAATTCAATCAAGGAAACACTGCATGTTGGTGAAGGGCATATTGAAGAAGGATCAGCCGAGTGGTTCTTGTGGGAGAACAACTCCATTCGGCTCACTAACTTCACACACCATCAGGCTTCCAAGCAGCTCTCAAGGAAACTCAGTTTTTCACACTCTATGCTTAGTGCCCTTTGAGTGTGTAGGACTGAAATGAAGCTTGCTGTGCATCCCACACAAACGAATGCTCCACATGCGGGTTTCACATGCCACCAACTCCACATTCACAGGCAACTTCAGCGCCACAGCCGTTTTCAGATAGCCCTCAATGCAAAGGCTCTAGACGCAAATATTGGTGTGAGAGTTAATTCAATCAAGGAAACACTGCATGTTGGTGAAGGGCATATTGAAGAAGGATCAGCCGAGTGGTCCTTGTGGGAGAACAACTCCATTTGGCTCACTAACTTCACACACCATCAGGCTTCCAAGCAGCTCTCAAGGAAACTCAGTTTTCACACTCTATGCTTAGTGCCCTTTGAGTGCATTATCTAGGAATGAACCTGGTAGAGCATCCCACACAAACGAATGCTCCACATGCGGGTTTCACATGCCACCAACTCCACATTCACAGGCAACTTCAGTGCCACAGCCATTTTCAGATAGCCCTCAATGCAAAGGATCTAGATGCAAATATTGGTGTGAGAGCTAATTCAATCAAGGAAACACTGCATGTTGGTGAAGGGCATATTGAAGAAGGATCAGCCGAGTGGTTCTTGTGGAGAACAACTCCATTTGGCTCACTAACTTCACACACCATCAGGCTTCCAAGCAGCTCTCAAGGAAACTCAGTTTTCACACTCTATGCTTAGTGCACTTTGAGTGCCTAGGACTGAAAATGAATCTTGGTGAGCATCCCAAACAAACGAATGCTCCACATGCGGGTTTCACATGCCACCAACTCCACATTCTCAGGCAACTTTAGCGCCACAGCCATTTTCAGATAGCCCTCATTGCAAAGGCTCTAGACGCAAATATTGGTGTGAGAGCTAATTCAATCAAGGAAAACACTGCATGTTGGTGAAGGGCATATTGAAGAAGGATCAGCCGAGTGGTTCTTGTGGGAGAACAACTCCATTTGGCTCACTAACTTCACACACCATCAGGCTTCCAAGCAGCTCTCAAGGAAACTCAGTTTTTCACACTCTATGCTTAGTGCCCTTTGAGTGCATTATCTAGGAATGAACCTGGTAGAGCATCCCACACAAACGAATGCTCTACATGCGGGTTTCACATGCCACCAACTCCACATTCACAGGCAACTTCAGTTGCCACAGCCATTTTCAGATAGCCCTCAATGCAAAGGATCTAGACGCAAATATTGGTGTGAGAGCTAATTCAATCAAGGAAACACTGCATGTTGGTGAAGGGCATATTGAAGAAGGATCAGCCGAGTGGTTCTTGTGGGAGAACAACTCCATTTGACTCACTAACTTCACACACCATCAGGCTTCCAAGCAGCTCTCAAGGAAACTCAGTTTTCACACTCTATGCTTAGTGCACTTTGAGTGCCTAGGACTGAAATGAATCTTGGTGAGCATCCCACACAAACGAATGCTCCACATGCGGGTTCCACATGCCACCAACTCCACATTCTCAGGCAACTTTAGCGCCACAGCCATTTTCAGATAGCCCTCAATGCAAAGGCTCTAGACGCAAATATTGGTGTGAGAGCTAATTCAATCAAGGAAACACTGCATGTTGGTGAAGGGCATATTGAAGAAGGATCAGCCGAGTGGTTCTTGTGCGA
>NW_026700749.1:0-54243 GCF_030435755.1 Ochotona princeps | reverse complement strand
TTCACTAACTTCACACACCATCAGGCTTCCAAGCAGCTCTCAAGGAAACTCAGTTTTCACACTCTATGCTTAGTGCCCTTTGAGTGCATTATCTAGGAATGAACCTGGTAGAGCATCCCACACAAACGAATGCTCCACATGCGGGTTTCACATGCCACCAACTCCACATTCACAGGCAACGTCAGCGCCACAGCCGTTTTCAGATAGCCCTCAATGCAAAGGCTTTAGACGCAAATATTGGTGTGAGAGCTAATTCAATCAAGGAAACACTGCATGTTGGTGAAGGGCATATTGAAGAAGGATCAGCCAAGTGGTTCTTGTGGGAGAACAACTCCATTTGGCTCACTAACTTCACACACCATCAGGCTTCCAAGCAGCTCTCAAGGAAACTCAGTTTTCACACTCTATGCTTAGTGCCCTTTGAGTGCCTAGGACTGAAATGAAGCTTGGTGAGCATCCCACACAAACGAATGCTCCACATGCGGGTTTCACATGCCACCAACTCCACATTCACAGGCAACTTCAGGGCCACAGCCGTTTTCAGATAGCCCTCAATGCAAAGGCTCTAGACGCAAATATTGGTGTGAGAGCTAATTCAATCAAGGAAACACTGCATGTTGGTGAAGGGCATATTGAAGAAAGATCAGCCGAGTGGTTCTTGTGGGAGAACAACTCCATTTGGCTCACTAACTTCACACACCATCAGGCTTCCAAGCAGCTCTCAAGGAAACTCAGTTTTCACACTCTATGCTTAGTGCCCTTTGAGTGCATTATCTAGGAATGAACCTGGTAGAGCATCCCACACAAACGAATGCTCCACATGCGGGTTTCACATGCCACCAACTCCACATTCACAGGCAACTTCAGCGCCACAGCCATTTTCAGATAGCACTCAATGCAAAGGCTCTAGACGCAAATATTGGTGTGAGAGCTAATTCAATCAAGGAAACACTGCATGTTGGTGAAGGGCATATTGAAGAAGGATCAGCCGAGTGGTTCTTGTGGGAGAACAACTCCATTTGGCTCACTAACTTCACACACCATCAGGCTTCCAAGCAGCTCTCAAGGAAACTCAGTTTTCACACTCTATGCTTAGTGCCCTTTGAGTGCATTATCTAGGAAATAACCTGGTAGAGCATCCCACACAAACGAATGCTCCACATGCGGGTTTCACATGCCACCAACTCCACATTCACAGGCAACCTCAGCGCCACAGCCGTTTTCAGATAGCCCTCAATGCAAAGGCTCTAGACGCAAATATTGGTGTGAGAGCTAATTCAATCAAGGAAACACTGCATGTTGGTGAAGGGCATATTGAAGAAGGATCAGCCGAGTGGTTCTTGTGGGAGAACAACTCCATTTGGCTCACTAACTTCACACACCATCAGGCTTCCAAGCAGCTCTCAAGGAAACTCAGTTTTCACACTCTATGCTTAGTGCCCTTTGAGTGCCTTGGACTGAAATGAAGCTTGGTGAGCATCCCACACAAACGAATGCTCCACATGCGGGTTTCACATGCCACCAACTCCACATTCACAGGCAACTTCAGGGCCACAGCCGTTTTCAGATAGCCCTCAATGCAAAGGTTCTAGACGCAAATGTTGGTGTGAGAGCTAATTCAATCAAGGAAACACTGCATGTTGGTGAAGGGCATATTGAAGAAGGATCAGCCGAGTGGTTCTTGTGGGAGAACAACTCCATTTGGCTCACTAACGTCACACACCATCAGGCTTCCAAGCAGCTCTCAAGGAAACTCAGTTTTCACACTCTATGCTTAGTGCCCTTTGAGTGCATTATCTAGGAATGAACCTGGTAGAGCATCCCACACAAACGAATGCTCCACATGCGGGTTTCACATGCCACCAACTCCACATTCACAGGCAACTTCAGCGCCACAGCCGTTTTCAGATAGCCCTCAATGCAAAGGCTCTAGACGCAAATATTGGTGTGAGAGCTAATTCAATCAAGGAAACACTGCATGTTGGTGAAGGGCATATTGAAGAAGGATCAGCCGAGTGGTTCTTGTGGGAGAACAACTCCATTTGGCTCACTAACTTCACACACCATCAGGCTTCCAAGCAGCTCTCAAGGAAACTCAGTTTTCACACTCTATGCTTAGTGCCCTTTGAGTGCATTATCTAGGCAATAACCTGGTAGAGCATCCCACACAAACGAATGCTCCACATGCGGGTTTCACATGCCACCAACTCCACATTCACAGGCAACGTCAGCGCCACAGCCGTTTTCAGATAGCCCTCAATGCAAAGGCTCTAGACGCAAATGTTGGTGTGAGAGCTAATTCAATCAAGGAAACACTGCATGTTGGTGAAGGGCATATTGAAGAAGGATCAGCCGAGTGGTTCTTGTGGGAGAACAACTCCATTTGGCTCACTAACTTCACACACCATCAGGCTTCCAAGCAGCTCTCAAGGAAACTCAGTTTTCACACTCTATGCTTAGTGCCCTTTGAGTGCCTAGGACTGAAATGAAGCTTGGTGAGCATCCCACACAAACGAATGCTCCACATGCGGGTTTCACATGCCACCAATTCCACATTCACAGGCAACTTCAGTGCCACAGCCGTTTTCAGATAGCCCTCAATGCAAAGGATCTAGACGCAAATATTGGTGTGAGAGCTAATTCAATCAAGGAAACACTGCATGTTGGTGAAGGGCATATTGAAGAAAGATCAGCCGAGTGGTTCTTGTGGGAGAACAACTCCATTTGGCTCACTAACTTCACACACCATCAGGCTTCCAAGCAGCTCTCAAGGAAACTCAGTTTTCACACTCTATGCTTAGTGCCCTTTGAGTGCATTATCTAGGAATGAACCTGGTAGAGTATCCCACACAAACGAATGCTCCACATGCGGGTTTCACATGCCACCAACTCCACATTCACAGGCAACGTCAGCGCCACAGCCGTTTTCAGATAGCCCTCAATGCAAAGGCTCTAGGCGCAAATATTGGTGTGAGAGCTAATTCAATCAAGGAAACACTGCATGTTGGTGAAGGGCATATTGAAGAAGGATCAGCCGAGTGGTTCTTGTGGGAGAACAACTCCATTTGGCTCACTAACTTCACACACCATCAGGCTTCCAAGCAGCTCTCAAGGAAACTCAGATTTCACACTCTATGCTTAGTGCCCTTTGAGTGCATTATCTAGGAATGAACCTGGTAGAGTATCCCACACAAACGAATGCTCCACATGCGGGTTTCACATGCCACCAACTCCACATTCACAGGCAACTTCGGGGCCACAGCCATTTTCAGATAGCCTTCAATGCAAAGGCTCTAGACGCAAATGTTGGTGTGAGAGCTAATTCAATCAAGGAAACACTGCATGTTGGTGAAGGGCATATTGAAGAAGGATCAGCCGAGTGGTTCTTGTGGGAGAACAACTCCATTTGGCTCACTAACTTCACACACCATCAGGCTTCCAAGCAGCTCTCAAGGAAACTCAGTTTTCACACTCTATGCTTAGTGCCCTTTGAGTGCCTTGGACTGAAATGAAGCTTGGTGAGCATCCCACACAAAGGAGTGCTCCACATGCGGGTTTCACATGCCACCAACTCCACATTCACAGGCAACGTCAGCGCCACAGCCGTTTTCAGATAGCCCTCAATGTAAAGGCTCTAGACGCAAATATTGGTGTGAGAGCTAATTCAATCAAGTAAACACTGCATGTTGGTGAAGGGCATATTGAAGAAGGATCAGCCGAGTGGTTCTTGTGGGAGAACAACTCCATTTGGCTCACTAACGTCACACACCATCAGGCTTCCAAGCAGCTCTCAAGGAAACTCAGTTTTCACACTCTATGCTTAGTGCCCTTTGAGTGCATTATCTAGGAATGAACCTGGTAGAGCATCCCACACAAACGAATGCTCCACATGCGGGTTTCACATGCCACCAACTCCACATTCACAGGCAACTTCAGCGCCACAGCCGTTTTCAGATAGCCCTCAATGCAAAGGCTCTAGACGCAAATATTGGTGTGAGAGCTAATTCAATCAAGGAAACACTGCATGTTGGTGAAGGGCATATTGAAGAAGGATCAGCCGAGTGGTTCTTGTGGGAGAACAACTCCATTTGGCTCACTAACTTCACACACCATCAGGCTTCCAAGCAGCTCTCAAGGAAACTCAGTTTTCACACTCTATGCTTAGTGCCCTTTGAGTGCCTTGGACTGAAATGAAGCTTGGTGAGCATCCCACACAAACGAATGCTCCACATGCGGGTTTCACATGCCACCAACTCCACATTCACAGGCAACTTCAGGGCCACAGCCGTTTTCAGATAGCCCTCAATGCAAAGGTTCTAGACGCAAATGTTGGTGTGAGAGCTAATTCAATCAAGGAAACACTGCATGTTGGTGAAGGGCATATTGAAGAAGGATCAGCCGAGTGGTTCTTGTGGGAGAACAACTCCATTTGGCTCACTAACGTCACACACCATCAGGCTTCCAAGCAGCTCTCAAGGAAACTCAGTTTTCACACTCTATGCTTAGTGCCCTTTGAGTGCATTATCTAGGAATGAACCTGGTAGAGCATCCCACACAAACGAATGCTCCACATGCGGGTTTCACATGCCACCAACTCCACATTCACAGGCAACTTCAGCGCCACAGCCGTTTTCAGATAGCCCTCAATGCAAAGGCTCTAGACGCAAATATTGGTGTGAGAGCTAATTCAATCAAGGAAACACTGCATGTTGGTGAAGGGCATATTGAAGAAGGATCAGCCGAGTGGTTCTTGTGGGAGAACAACTCCATTTGGCTCACTAACTTCACACACCATCAGGCTTCCAAGCAGCTCTCAAGGAAACTCAGTTTTCACACTCTATGCTTAGTGCCCTTTGAGTGCATTATCTAGGCAATAACCTGGTAGAGCATCCCACACAAACGAATGCTCCACATGCGGGTTTCACATGCCACCAACTCCACATTCACAGGCAACGTCAGCGCCACAGCCGTTTTCAGATAGCCCTCAATGCAAAGGCTCTAGACGCAAATGTTGGTGTGAGAGCTAATTCAATCAAGGAAACACTGCATGTTGGTGAAGGGCATATTGAAGAAAGATCAGCCGAGTGGTTCTTGTGGGAGAACAACTCCATTTGGCTCACTAACTTCACACACCATCAGGCTTCCAAGCAGCTCTCAAGGAAACTCAGTTTTCACACTCTATGCTTAGTGCCCTTTGAGTGCCTAGGACTGAAATGAAGCTTGGTGAGCATCCCACACAAACGAATGCTCCACATGCGGGTTTCACATGCCACCAATTCCACATTCACAGGCAACTTCAGAGCCACAGCCGTTTTCAGATAGCCCTCAATGCAAAGGATCTAGACGCAAATATTGGTGTGAGAGCTAATTCAATCAAGGAAACACTGCATGTTGGTGAAGGGCATATTGAAGAAAGATCAGCCGAGTGGTTCTTGTGGGAGAACAACTCCATTTGGCTCACTAACTTCACACACCATCAGGCTTCCAAGCAGCTCTCAAGGAAACTCAGTTTTCACACTCTATGCTTAGTGCCCTTTGAGTGCATTATCTAGGAATGAACCTGGTAGAGCATCCCACACAAACGAATGCTCCACATGCGGGTTTCACATGCCACCAACTCCACATTCACAGGCAACGTCAGCGCCACAGCCGTTTTCAGATAGCCCTCAATGCAAAGGCTCTAGGCGCAAATATTGGTGTGAGAGCTAATTCAATCAAGGAAACACTGCATGTTGGTGAAGGGCATATTGAAGAAGGATCAGCCGAGTGGTTCTTGTGGGAGAACAACTCCATTTGGCTCACTAACTTCACACACCATCAGGCTTCCAAGCAGCTCTCAAGGAAACTCAGTTTTCACACTCTATGCTTAGTGCCCTTTGAGTGCATTATCTAGGAAATAACCTAGTAGAGCATCCCACACAAACGAATGCTCCACATGCGGGTTTCACATGCCACCAACTCCACATTCACAGGCAACTTCAGCGCCACAGCCGTTTTCAGATAGCCCTCAATGCAAAGGCTCTAGACGCAAATATTGGTGTGAGAGCTAATTCAATCAAGGAAACACTGCATGTTGGTGAAGGGCATATTGAAGAAGGATCAGCCGAGTGGTTCTTGTGGGGGAACAACTCCATTTGGCTCACTAACTTCACACACCATCAGGCTTCCAAGCAGCTCTCAAGGAAACTCAGTTTTCACACTCTATGCTTAGTGCCCTTTGAGTGCCTTGGACTGAAATGAAGCTTGGTGAGCATCCCACACAAACGAATGCTCCACATGCGGGTTTCACATGCCACCAACTCCACATTCACAGGCAACTTCAGGGCCACAGCCGTTTTCAGATAGCCCTCAATGCAAAGGTTCTAGACGCAAATGTTGGTGTGAGAGCTAATTCAATCAAGGAAACACTGCATGTTGGTGAAGGGCATATTGAAGAAGGATCAGCCAAGTGGTTCTTGTGGGAGAACAACTCCATTTGGCTCACTAACTTCACACACCATCAGGCTTCCAAGCAGCTCTCAAGGAAACTCAGTTTTCACACTCTATGCTTAGTGCCCTTTGAGTGCATTATCTAGGAAATAACCTGGTAGAGCATCCCACACAAACGAATGCTCCACATGCGGGTTTCACATGCCACCAACTCCACATTCACAGGCAACCTCAGCGCCACAGCCGTTTTCAGATAGCCCTCAATGCAAAGGCTTTAGACGCAAATATTGGTGTGAGAGCTAATTCAATCAAGGAAACACTGCATGTTGGTGAAGGGCATATTGAAGAAGGATCAGCCGAGTGGTTCTTGTGGGAGAACAACTCCATTTGGCTCACTAACTTCACACACCATCAGGCTTCCAAGCAGCTCTTAAGGAAACTCAGTTTTCACACTCTATGCTTAGTGCCCTTTGAGTGCCTAGGACTGAAATGAAGCTTGGTGAGCATCCCACACAAACGAATGCTCCACATGCGGGTTTCACATGCCACCAACTCCACATTCACAGGCAACTTCAGGGCCACAGCCGTTTTCAGATAGCCCTCAATGCAAAGGATCTAGACGCAAATATTGGTGTGAGAGCTAATTCAATCAAGGAAACACTGCATGTTGGTGAAGGGCATATTGAAGAAAGATCAGCCGAGTGGTTCTTGTGGGAGAACAACTCCATTTGGCTCACTAACTTCACACACCATCAGGCTTCCAAGCAGCTCTCAAGGAAACTCAGTTTTCACACTCTATGCTTAGTGCCCTTTGAGTGCATTATCTAGGAATGAACCTGGTAGAGCATCCCACACAAACGAATGCTCCACATGCGGGTTTCACATGCCACCAACTCCACATTCACAAGCAACTTCAGCGCCACAGCCATTTTCAGATAGCACTCAATGCAAAGGCTCTAGACGCAAATATTGGTGTGAGAGCTAATTCAATCAAGGAAACACTGCATGTTGGTGAAGGGCATATTGAAGAAGGATCAGCCGAGTGGTTCTTGTGGGAGAACAACTCCATTTGGCTCACTAACTTCACACACCATCAGGCTTCCAAGCAGCTCTCAAGGAAACTCAGTTTTCACACTCTATGCTTAGTGCCCTTTGAGTGCATTATCTAGGAATCAACCTGGTAGAGCATCCCACACAAACGAATGCTCCACATGCGGGTTTCACATGCCACCAACTCCACATTCACAGGCAACGTCAGCGCCACAGCCGTTTTCAGATAGCCCTCAATGCAAAGGCTCTAGACGCAAATATTGGTGTGAGAGCTAATTCAATCAAGGAAACACTGCATGTTGGTGAAGGGCATATTGAAGAAGGATCAGCCGAGTGGTTCTTGTGGGAGAACAACTCCATTTGGCTCACTAACTTCACACACCATCAGGCTTCCAAGCAGCTCTCAAGGAAACTCAGTTTTCACACTCTATGCTTAGTGCCCTTTGAGTGCCTAGGACTGAAATGAAGATGGTAGAGCATCCCACACAAACGAATGCTCCACATGCGGGTTTCACATGCCACCAACTCCACATTCACAGGCAACTTCAGGGCCACAGCCGTTTTCAGATAGCCCTCAATGCAAAGGTTCTAGACGCAAATGTTGGTGTGAGAGCTAATTCAATCAAGGAAACACTGCATGTTGGTGAAGGGCATATTGAAGAAGGATCAGCCGAGTGGTTCTTGTGGGAGAACAACTCCATTTGGCTCACTAACTTCACACACCATCAGGCTTCCAAGCAGCTCTCAAGGAAACTCAGTTTTCACACTCTATGCTTAGTGCCCTTTGAGTGCATTATCTAGGAATGAACCTGGTAGAGCATCCCACACAAACGAATGCTCCACATGCGGGTTTCACATGCCACCAACTCCACATTCACAGGCAACTTCAGCGCCACAGCCGTTTTCAGATAGCACTCAATGCAAAGGATCTAGACGCAAATATTGGTGTGAGAGCTAATTCAATCAAGGAAACACTGCATGTTGGTAAAGGGCATATTGAAGAAGGATCAGCCGAGTGGTTCTTGTAAGAGAACAACTCCAGTTGGCTCACTAACTTCACACACCATCAGGCTTCCAAGCAGCTCTCAAGGAAACTCAGTTTTCACACTCTATGCTTAGTGCCCTTTGAGTGCAT
Source organism: Ochotona princeps (assembly GCF_030435755.1). Taxonomy (NCBI): domain Eukaryota; kingdom Metazoa; phylum Chordata; class Mammalia; order Lagomorpha; family Ochotonidae; genus Ochotona; species Ochotona princeps. The sequence continues at coordinate 45,629 of NW_026700749.1, read as the reverse complement.
TATCTAGGAAATAACCTGGTAGAGCATCCCACACAAACGAATGCTCCACATGCGGGTTTCACATGCCACCAACTCCACATTCACAGGCAACTTCAGGGCCACAGCCATTTTCAGATAGCCCTCAATGCAAAGGCTCTAGACGCAAATGTTGGTGTGAGAGCTAATTCAATCAAGGAAACACTGCATGTTGGTGAAGGGCATATTGAAGAAGGATCAGCCGAGTGGTTCTTGTGGGAGAACAACTCCATTTGGCTCACTAACTTCACACACCATCAGGCTTCCAAGCAGCTCTCAAGGAAACTCAGTTGTCACACTCTATGCTTAGTGCCCTTTGAGTGCCTTGGACTGAAATGAAGCTTGGTGAGCATCCCACACAAAGGAGTGCTCCACATGCGGGTTTCACATGCCACCAACTCCACATTCACAGGCAACGTCAGCGCCACAGCCGTTTTCAGATAGCCCTCAATGTAAAGGCTCTAGATGCAAATATTGGTGTGAGAGCTAATTCAATCAAGTAAACACTGCATGTTGGTGAAGGGCATATTGAAGAAGGATCAGCCGAGTGGTTCTTGTGGGAGAACAACTCCATTTGGCTCACTAACGTCACACACCATCAGGCTTCCAAGCAGCTCTCAAGGAAACTCAGTTTTCACACTCTATGCTTAGTGCCCTTTGAGTGCATTATCTAGGAATGAACCTGGTAGAGCATCCCACACAAACGAATGCTCCACATGCGTGTTTCACATGCCACCAACTCCACATTCACAGGCAACTTCAGCGCCACAGCCGTTTTCAGATAGCCCTCAATGCAAAGGATCTAGAAGCAAATATTGGTGTGAGAGCTAATTCAATCAAGGAAACACTGCATGTTGGTGAAGGGCATATTGAAGAAGGATCAGCCGAGTGGTTCTTGTGGGAGAACAACTCCATTTGGCTCACTAACTTCACACACCATCAGGCTTCCAAGCAGCTCTCAAGGAAACTCAGTTTTCACACTCTATGCTTAGTGCCCTTTGAGTGCCTAGGACTGAAATGAAGCTTGGTGAGCATCCCACACAAACGAATGCTCCACATGCGTGTTTCACATGCCACCAACTCCACATTCACAGGCAACTTCAGGGCCACAGCCGTTTTCAGATAGCCCTCAATGCAAAGGATCTAGACGCAAATATTGGTGTGAGAGCTAATTCAATCAAGGAAACACTGCATGTTGGTGAAGGGCATATTGAAGAAAGATCAGCCTAGTGGTTCTTGTGGGAGAACAACTCCATTTGGCTCACTAACTTCACACACCATCAGGCTTCCAAGCAGCTCTCAAGGAAACTCAGTTTTCACACTCTATGCTTAGTGCCCTTTGAGTGCCTAGCACTGAAATGAAACTTGGAGATCATCCCACACAAACGAATGCTCCACATGCGGGTTTCACATGCCACCAACTCCACATTCACAGGCAACCTCAGCGCCACAGCCGTTTTCAGATAGCCCTCAATGCAAAGGCTATAGGCGCAAATATTGGTGTGAGAGCTAATTCAATCAAGGAAACACTGCATGTTGGCGAAGGGCATATTGAAGAAAGATCAGCCGAGTGGTTCTTGTGGGAGAACAACTCCATTTGGCTCACTAACTTCACACACCATCAGGCTTCCAAGCAGCTCTCAAGGAAACTCAGTTTTCACACTCTATGCTTAGTGCCCTTTGAGTGCATTATCTAGGAAATAACCTGGTAGAGCCTCCCACACAAACGAATGCTCCACATGCGGGTTTCACATGCCACCAACTCCACATTCACAGGCAACGTCAGCGCCACAGCCGTTTTCAGATAGCCCTCAATGCAAAGGCTCTAGACGCAAATATTGGTGTGAGAGCTAATTCAATCAAGGAAACACTGCATGTTGGTGAAGGGCATATTGAAGAAGGATCAGCCGAGTGGTTCTTGTGGGAGAACAACTCCATTTGGCTCACTAACTTCACACACCATCAGGCTTCCAAGCAGCTCTCAAGGAAACTCAGTTTTCACACTCTATGCTTAGTGCCCTTTGAGTGCCTTGGACTGAAATGAAGCTTGGTGAGCATCCCACACAAACGAATGCTCCACATGCGGGTTTCACATGCCACCAACTCCACATTCACAGGCAACTTCAGGGCCACAGCCGTTTTCAGATAGCCCTCAATGCAAAGGTTCTAGACGCAAATGTTGGTGTGAGAGCTAATTCAATCAAGGAAACACTGCATGTTGGTGAAGGGCATATTGAAGAAGGATCAGCCGAGTGGTTCTTGTGGGAGAACAACTCCATTTGGCTCACTAACGTCACACACCATCAGGCTTCCAAGCAGCTCTCAAGGAAACTCAGTTTTCACACTCTATGCTTAGTGCCCTTTGAGTGCATTATCTAGGAAATAACCTGGTAGAGCATCCCACACAAACGAATGCTCCACATGCGGGTTTCACATGCCACCAACTCCACATTCACAGGCAACTTCAGCGCCACAGCCGTTTTCAGATAGCCCTCAATGCAAAGGCTCTAGACGCAAATATTGGTGTGAGAGCTAATTCAATCAAGGAAACACTGCATGTTGGTGAAGGGCATATTGAAGAAGGATCAGCCGAGTGGTTCTTGTGGGAGAACAACTCCATTTGGCTCACTAACTTCACACACCATCAGGCTTCCAAGCAGCTCTCAAGGAAACTCAGTTTTCACACTCTATGCTTAGTGCCCTTTGAGTGCCTAGGACTGAAATGAAGCTTGGTGAGCATCCCACACAAACGAATGCTCCACATGCGTGTTTCACATGCCACCAACTCCACATTCACAGGCAACTTCAGCGCCACAGCCGTTTTCAGATAGCCCTCAATGCAAAGGATCTAGACGCAAATATTGGTGTGAGAGCTAATTCAATCAAGGAAACACTGCATGTTGGTGAAGGGCATATTGAAGAAAGATCAGCCTAGTGGTTCTTGTGGGAGAACAACTCCATTTGGCTCACTAACTTCACACACCATCAGGCTTCCAAGCAGCTCTCAAGGAAACTCAGTTTTCACACTCTATGCTTAGTGCCCTTTGAGTGCCTAGCACTGAAATGAAACTTGGAGAGCATCCCACACAAACGAATGCTCCACATGCGGGTTTCACATGCCACCAACTCCACATTCACAGGCAACCTCAGCGCCACAGCCGTTTTCAGATAGCCCTCAATGCAAAGGCTATAGGCGCAAATATTGGTGTGAGAGCTAATTCAATCAAGGAAACACTGCATGTTGGTGAAGGGCATATTGAAGAAAGATCAGCCGAGTGGTTCTTGTGGGAGAACAACTCCATTTGGCTCACTAACTTCACACACCATCAGGCTTCCAAGCAGCTCTCAAGGAAACTCAGTTTTCACACTCTATGCTTAGTGCCCTTTGAGTGCCTTGGACTGAAATGAAGCTTGGTGAGCATCCCACACAAACGAATGCTCCACATGCGGGTTTCACATGCCACCAACTCCACATTCACAGGCAACTTCAGGGCCACAGCCGTTTTCAGATAGCCCTCAATGCAAAGGTTCTAGACGCAAATGTTGATGTGAGAGCTAATTCAATCAAGGAAACACTGCATGTTGGTGAAGGGCATATTGAAGAAAGATCAGCCAAGTGGTTCTTGTGGGAGAACAACTCCATTTCGCTCACTAACTTCACACACCATCAGGCTTCCAAGCAGCTCTCAAGGAAACTCAGTTTTCACACTCTATGCTTAGTGCCCTTTGAGTGCATTATCTAGGAATGAACCTGGTAGAGCATCCCACACAAACGAATGCTCCACATGCGGGTTTCACATGCCACCAACTCCACATTCACAGGCAACTTCAGCGCCACAGCCGTTTTCAGATAGCCCTCAATGCAAAGGCTCTAGACGCAAATATTGGTGTGAGAGCTAATTCAATCAAGGAAACACTGCATGTTGGTGAAGGGCATATTGAAGAAGGATCAGCCGAGTGGTTCTTGTGGGAGAACAACTCCATTTGGCTCACTAACTTCACACACCATCAGGCTTCAAGCAGCTCTCAAGGAAACTCAGTTTTCACACTCTATGCTTAGTGCCCTTTGAGTGCATTATCTAGGCAATAACCTGGTAGAGCATCCCACACAAACGAATGCTCCACATGCGGGTTTCACATGCCACCAACTCCACATTCACAGGCAACTTCAGCGCCACAGCCATTTTCAGATAGCCCTCAATGCAAAGGCTCTAGACGCAAATATTGGTGTGAGAGCTAATTCAATCAAGGAAACACTGCATGTTGGTGAAGGGCATATTGAAGAAGGAACAGCCGAGTGGTTCTTGTGGGAGAACAACTCCATTTGGCTCACTAACTTCACACACCATCAGGCTTCCAAGCAGCTCTCAAGGAAACTCAGTTTTCACACTCTATGCTTAGTGCCCTTTGAGTGCATTATCTAGGAATGAACCTGGTAGAGCATCCCACACAAACGAATGCTCCACATGCGGGTTTCACATGCCACCAACTCCACATTCACAGGCAACTTCAGCGCCACAGCCGTTTTCAGATAGCCCTCAATGCAAAGGCTCTAGACGCAAATATTGGTGTGAGAGCTAATTCAATCAAGGAAACACTGCATGTTGGTGAAGGGCATATTGAAGAAGGATCAGCCGAGTGGTTCTTGTGGGAGAACAACTCCATTTGGCTCACTAACTTCACACACCATCAGGCTTCCAAGCAGCTCTCAAGGAAACTCAGTTTTCACACTCTATGCTTAGTGCCCTTTGAGTGCCTAGGACTGAATTAAGCTTGGTGAGCATCCCACACAAACGAATGCTCCACATGCGGCTTTCACATGCCACCAACTCCACATTCACAGGCAACTTCAGAGCCACAGCCGTTTTCAGATAGCCCTCAATGCAAAGGATCTAGACGCAAATATTGGTGTGAGAGCTAATTCAATCAAGGAAACACTGCATGTTGGTGAAGGGCATATTGAAGAAAGATCAGCCGAGTGGTTCTTGTGGGAGAACAACTCCATTTGGCTCACTAACTTCACACACCATCAGGCTTCCAAGCAGCTCTCAAGGAAACTCAGTTTTCACACTCTATGCTTAGTGCCCTTTGAGTGCATTATCTAGGAAATAACCTGGTAGAGCATCCCACACAAACGAATGCTCCACATGCGGGTTTCACATGCCACCAACTCCACATTCACAGGCAACGTCAGCGCCACAGCCGTTTTCAGATAGCCCTCAATGCAAAGGCTCTAGACGCAAATATTGGTGTGAGAGCTAATTCAATCAAGGAAACACTGCATGTTGGTGAAGGGCATATTGAAGAAGGATCAGCCGAGTGGTTCTTGTGGGAGAACAACTCCATTTGGCTCACTAACTTCACACACCATCAGGCTTCCAAGCAGCTCTCAAGGAAACTCAGTTTTCACACTCTATGCTTAGTGCCCTTTGAGTGCCTAGGACTGAAATGAAGCTTGGTGAGCATCCCACACAAACGAATGCTCCACATGCGGGTTTCACATGCCACCAACTCCACATTCACAGGCAACTTCAGAGCCACAGCCGTTTTCAGATAGCCCTCAATGCAAAGGATCTAGACGCAAATATTGGTGTGAGAGCTAATTCAATCAAGGAAACACTGCATGTTGGTGAAGGGCATATTGAAGAAAGATCAGCCGAGTGGTTCTTGTGGAGAACAACTCCATTTGGCTCACTAACTTCACACACCATCAGGCTTCCAAGCAGCTCTCAAGGAAACTCAGTTTTCACACTCTATGCTTAGTGCCCTTTGAGTGCATTATCTAGGAATGAACCTGGTAGAGCATCCCACACAAACGAGTGCTCCACATGCGGGTTTCACATGCCACCAACTCCACATTCACAGGCAACTTCAGCGCCATGGCTGTTTTCAGATAGCCCTCAATGCAAAGGCTCTAGACGCAAATATTGGTGTGAGAGCTAATTCAATCAAGGAAACACTGCATGTTGGTGAAGTGCATATTGAAGAAAGATCAGCCTAGTGGTTCTTGTGGGAGAACAACTCCATTTGGCTCACTAACTTCACACACCATCAGGCTTCCAAGCAGCTCTCAAGGAAACTCAGATTTCACACTCTATGCTTAGTGCCCTTTGAGTGCATTATCTAGGAATGAACCTGGTAGAGCATCCCACACAAACGAATGCTCCACATGCGGGTTTCACATGCCACCAACTCCACATTCACAGGCAACTTCAGGGCCACAGCCATTTTCAGATAGCCCTCAATGTAAAGGCTCTAGACGCAAATGTTGGTGTGAGAGCTAATTCAATCAAGGAAACACTGCATGTTTGTGAAGGGCATATTGAAGAAGGATCAGCCGAGTGGTTCTTGTTTGAGAACAACTCCATTTGGCTCACTAACTTCACACACCATCAGGCTTCCAAGCAGCTCTCAAGGAAACTCAGTTTTCACACTCTATGCTTAGTGCCCTTTGAGTGCATTATCTAGGAATGAACCTGGTAGAGCATCCCACACAAACGAATGCTCCACATGCGGGTTTCACATGCCACCAACTCCACATTCACAGGCAACGTCAGCGCCACAGCCGTTTTCAGATAGCCCTCAATGCAAAGGCTTTAGACGCAAATATTGGTGTGAGAGCTAATTCAATCAAGGAAACACTGCATGTTGGTGAAGGGCATATTGAAGAAGGATCAGCCAAGTGGTTCTTGTGGGAGAACAACTCCATTTGGCTCACTAACTTCACACACCATCAGGCTTCCAAGCAGCTCTCAAGGAAACTCAGTTTTCACACTCTATGCTTAGTGCCCTTTGAGTGCCTAGGACTGAAATGAAGCTTGGTGAGCATCCCACACAAACGAATGCTCCACATGCGGGTTTCACATGCCACCAACTCCACATTCACAGGCAACTTCAGGGCCACAGCCGTTTTCAGATAGCCCTCAATGCAAAGGCTCTAGACGCAAATATTGGTGTGAGAGCTAATTCAATCAAGGAAACACTGCATGTTGGTGAAGGGCATATTGAAGAAAGATCAGCCGAGTGGTTCTTGTGGGAGAACAACTCCATTTGGCTCACTAACTTCACACACCATCAGGCTTCCAAGCAGCTCTCAAGGAAACTCAGTTTTCACACTCTATGCTTAGTGCCCTTTGAGTGCATTATCTAGGAATGAACCTGGTAGAGCATCCCACACAAACGAATGCTCCACATGCGGGTTTCACATGCCACCAACTCCACATTCACAGGCAACTTCAGCGCCACAGCCATTTTCAGATAGCACTCAATGCAAAGGCTCTAGACGCAAATATTGGTGTGAGAGCTAATTCAATCAAGGAAACACTGCATGTTGGTGAAGGGCATATTGAAGAAGGATCAGCCGAGTGGTTCTTGTGGGAGAACAACTCCATTTGGCTCACTAACTTCACACACCATCAGGCTTCCAAGCAGCTCTCAAGGAAACTCAGTTTTCACACTCTATGCTTAGTGCCCTTTGAGTGCATTATCTAGGAAATAACCTGGTAGAGCATCCCACACAACGAATGCTCCACATGCGGGTTTCACATGCCACCAACTCCACATTCACAGGCAACCTCAGCGCCACAGCCGTTTTCAGATAGCCCTCAATGCAAAGGCTCTAGGCGCAAATATTGGTGTGAGAGCTAATTCAATCAAGGAAACACTGCATGTTGGTGAAGGGCATATTGAAGAAAGATCAGCCGAGTGGTTCTTGTGGGAGAACAACTCCATTTGGCTCACTAACTTCACACACCATCAGGCTTCCAAGCAGCTCTCAAGGAAACTCAGTTTTCACACTCTATGCTTAGTGCCCTTTGAGTGCATTATCTAGGAATGAACCTGGTAGAGCATCCCACACAAACGAATGCTCCACATGCGGGTTTCACATGCCACCAACTCCACATTCACAGGCAACGTCAGCGCCACAGCCGTTTTCAGATAGCCCTCAATGCAAAGGCTCTAGACGCAAATATTGGTGTGAGAGCTAATTCAATCAAGGAAACACTGCATGTTGGTGAAGGGCATATTGAAGAAGGATCAGCCGAGTGGTTCTTGTGGGAGAACAACTCCATTTGGCTCACTAACTTCACACACCATCAGGCTTCCAAGCAGCTCTCAAGGAAACTCAGTTTTCACACTCTATGCTTAGTGCCCTTTGAGTGCCTAGGACTGAAATGAAGCTTGGTGAGCATCCCACACAAACGAATGCTCCACATGCGGGTTTCACATGCCACCAACTCCACATTCACAGGCAACTTCAGAGCCACAGCCGTTTTCAGATAGCCCTCAATGCAAAGGATCTAGACGCAAATATTGGTGTGAGAGCTAATTCAATCAAGGAAACACTGCATGTTGGTGAAGGGCATATTGAAGAAAGATCAGCCGAGTGGTTCTTGTGGGAGAACAACTCCATTTGGCTCACTAACTTCACACACCATCAGGCTTCCAAGCAGCTCTCAAGGAAACTCAGTTTTCACACTCTATGCTTAGTGCCCTTTGAGTGCATTATCTAGGAATGAACCTGGTAGAGCATCCCACACAAACGAGTGCTCCACATGCGGGTTTCACATGCCACCAACTCCACATTCACAGGCAACTTCAGCGCCATGGCTGTTTTCAGATAGCCCTCAATGCAAAGGCTCTAGACGCAAATATTGGTGTGAGAGCTAATTCAATCAAGGAAACACTGCATGTTGGTGAAGTGCATATTGAAGAAAGATCAGCCTAGTGGTTCTTGTGGGAGAACAACTCCATTTGGCTCACTAACTTCACACACCATCAGGCTTCCAAGCAGCTCTCAAGGAAACTCAGATTTCACACTCTATGCTTAGTGCCCTTTGAGTGCATTATCTAGGAATGAACCTGGTAGAGCATCCCACACAAACGAATGCTCCACATGCGGGTTTCACATGCCACCAACTCCACATTCACAGGCAACTTCAGGGCCACAGCCATTTTCAGATAGCCCTCAATGTAAAGGCTCTAGACGCAAATGTTGGTGTGAGAGCTAATTCAATCAAGGAAACACTGCATGTTTGTGAAGGGCATATTGAAGAAGGATCAGCCGAGTGGTTCTTGTTTGAGAACAACTCCATTTGGCTCACTAACTTCACACACCATCAGGCTTCCAAGCAGCTCTCAAGGAAACTCAGTTTTCACACTCTATGCTTAGTGCCCTTTGAGTGCATTATCTAGGAATGAACCTGGTAGAGCATCCCACACAAACGAATGCTCCACATGCGGGTTTCACATGCCACCAACTCCACATTCACAGGCAACGTCAGCGCCACAGCCGTTTTCAGATAGCCCTCAATGCAAAGGCTTTAGACGCAAATATTGGTGTGAGAGCTAATTCAATCAAGGAAACACTGCATGTTGGTGAAGGGCATATTGAAGAAGGATCAGCCAAGTGGTTCTTGTGGGAGAACAACTCCATTTGGCTCACTAACTTCACACACCATCAGGCTTCCAAGCAGCTCTCAAGGAAACTCAGTTTTCACACTCTATGCTTAGTGCCCTTTGAGTGCCTAGGACTGAAATGAAGCTTGGTGAGCATCCCACACAAACGAATGCTCCACATGCGGGTTTCACATGCCACCAACTCCACATTCACAGGCAACTTCAGGGCCACAGCCGTTTTCAGATAGCCCTCAATGCAAAGGCTCTAGACGCAAATATTGGTGTGAGAGCTAATTCAATCAAGGAAACACTGCATGTTGGTGAAGGGCATATTGAAGAAAGATCAGCCGAGTGGTTCTTGTGGGAGAACAACTCCATTTGGCTCACTAACTTCACACACCATCAGGCTTCCAAGCAGCTCTCAAGGAAACTCAGTTTTCACACTCTATGCTTAGTGCCCTTTGAGTGCATTATCTAGGAATGAACCTGGTAGAGCATCCCACACAAACGAATGCTCCACATGCGGGTTTCACATGCCACCAACTCCACATTCACAGGCAACTTCAGCGCCACAGCCATTTTCAGATAGCACTCAATGCAAAGGCTCTAGACGCAAATATTGGTGTGAGAGCTAATTCAATCAAGGAAACACTGCATGTTGGTGAAGGGCATATTGAAGAAGGATCAGCCGAGTGGTTCTTGTGGGAGAACAACTCCATTTGGCTCACTAACTTCACACACCATCAGGCTTCCAAGCAGCTCTCAAGGAAACTCAGTTTTCACACTCTATGCTTAGTGCCCTTTGAGTGCATTATCTAGGAAATAACCTGGTAGAGCATCCCACACAAACGAATGCTCCACATGCGGGTTTCACATGCCACCAACTCCACATTCACAGGCAACCTCAGCGCCACAGCCGTTTTCAGATAGCCCTCAATGCAAAGGCTCTAGGCGCAAATATTGGTGTGAGAGCTAATTCAATCAAGGAAACACTGCATGTTGGTGAAGGGCATATTGAAGAAAGATCAGCCGAGTGGTTCTTGTGGGAGAACAACTCCATTTGGCTCACTAACTTCACACACCATCAGGCTTCCAAGCAGCTCTCAAGGAAACTCAGTTTTCACACTCTATGCTTAGTGCCCTTTGAGTGCATTATCTAGGAATGAACCTGGTAGAGCATCCCACACAAACGAATGCTCCACATGCGGGTTTCACATGCCACCAACTCCACATTCACAGGCAACGTCAGCGCCACAGCCGTTTTCAGATAGCCCTCAATGCAAAGGCTCTAGACGCAAATATTGGTGTGAGAGCTAATTCAATCAAGGAAACACTGCATGTTGGTGAAGGGCATATTGAAGAAGGATCAGCCGAGTGGTTCTTGTGGGAGAACAACTCCATTTGGCTCACTAACTTCACACACCATCAGGCTTCCAAGCAGCTCTCAAGGAAACTCAGTTTTCACACTCTATGCTTAGTGCCCTTTGAGTGCCTAGGACTGAAATGAAGATGGTAGAGCATCCCACACAAACGAATGCTCCACATGCGGGTTTCACATGCCACCAACTCCACATTCACAGGCAACTTCAGCGCCACAGCCGTTTTCAGATAGCACTCAATGCAAAGGCTCTAGACGCAAATATTGGTGTGAGAGCTAATTCAATCAAGGAAACACTGCATGTTGGTGAAGGGCATATTGAAGAAGGATCAGCCGAGTGGTTCTTGTAAGAGAACAACTCCATTTGGCTCACTAACTTCACACACCATCAGGCTTCCAAGCAGCTCTCAAGGAAACTCAGTTTTCACAAACTATGCTTAGTGCCCTTTGAGTGCCTAGGACTGAAATGAATCTTAGTAAGCATCCCACACAAACGAATGCTCCACATGCGGGTTTCACATGCCACCAACTCCACATTCACAGGCAACTTCAGGGCCACAGCCGTTTTCAGATAGCCCTCAATGCAAAGGTTCTAGATGCAAATGTTGGTGTGAGAGCTAATTCAATCAAGGAAACACTGCATGTTGGTGAAGGGCATATTGAAGAAGGATCAGCCGAGTGGTTCTTGTGGGAGAACAACTCCATTTGGCTCACTAACTTCACACACCATCAGGCTTCCAAGCAGCTCTCAAGGAAACTCAGTTTTCACACTCAATGCTTAGTGCCCTTTGAGTGCCTAGGACTGAAATGAAGCTGGTAGAGCATCCCACACAAACGAATGCTCCACATGCGGGTTTCACATGCCACCAACTCCACATTCTCAGGCAACTTCAGCGCCACAGCCGTTTTCAGATAGCCCTCAATGCAAAGGCTCTAGACGCAAATACTGGTGTGAGAGCTAATTCAATCAAGGAAACACTGCATGTTGGTGAAGAGCATATTGAAGAAGGATCAGCCGAGTGGTTCTTGTGGGAGAACAACTCCATTTGGCTCACTAACTTTACACACCATCAGGCTTCCAAGCAGCTCTCAAGGAAACTCAATTTTCACACTCTATGCTTAGTGCCCTTTGAGTGCATTATCTAGGAATGAACCTGGTAGAGCATCCCACACAAACGAATGCTGCACATGCGGGTTTCACATGCCACCAACTCCACATTCACAGGCAACTTCAACGCCATGGCTGTTTTCAGATAGCCCTCAATGCAAAGGATCTAGACGCAAATATTGGTGTGAGAGCTAATTCAATCAAGGAAACACTGCATGTTGGTGAAGGGCATATTGAAGAAGGATCACCCGAGTGGTTCTTGTGGGAGAACAACTCCATTTGGCTCACTAACTTCACACACCATCAGGCTTCCAAGCAGCTCTCAAGGAAACTCAGTTTTCACACTCTATGCTTAGTGCCCTTTGAGTGCATTATCTAGGAAATCTCCTGGTAGAGCATTCCACACAAACGAATGCTCCACATGCGGGTTTCACATGCCACCAACTCCACATTCACAGGCAACTTCGGGGCCACAGCCGTTTTCAGATAGCCCTCAATGCAAAGGCTCTAGACGCAAATATTGGTGTGAGAGCTAATTCAATCAAGGAAACACTGCATGTTGGTGAAGGGCATATTGAAGAAGGATCAGCCGAGTGGTTCTTGTGGGAGAACAACTCCATTTGGTTCACTAACTTCACACACCATCAGGCTTCCAAGCAGCTCTCAAGGAAACTCAGTTTTCACACTCTATGCTTAGTGCCCTTTGAGTGCCTAGAACTGAAATGAAGCTTGGTGAGCATCCCACACAAACGAATGCTCCACATGCGGGTTTCACATGCCAGCAACTCCGCATTCACAGGCAACGTCAGCCCCACAGCCGTTTTCAGATAGCCCTCAATGCAAAGGCTTTAGACGCAAATACTGGTGTGAGAGCTAATTCAATCAAGGAAACACTGCATGTTGGTGAAGGGCATATTGAAGAAGGATCAGCCGAGTGGTTCTTGTGGGAGAACAACTCCATTTGGCTCACTAACTTCACACACCATCAGGCTTCCAAGCAGCTCTCAAGGAAACTCAGTTTTCACACTCTATGCTTAGTGCCCTTTGAGTGCATTATCTAGGAATGAACCTGGTAGAGCATCCCACACAAACGAATGCTCCACATGCGGGTTTCACATGCCACCAACTCCACATTCACAGGCAACTTCAGCGCCACAGCCGTTTTCAGATAGCCCTCAATGCAAAGGCTCTAGACGCAAATATTGGTGTGAGAGCTAATTCAATCAAGGAAACACTGCATGTTGGTGAAGGGCATATTGAAGAAAGATCAGCCGAGTGGTTCTTGTGGGAGAACAACTCCATTTGGCTCACTAACTTCACACACCATCAGGCTTCCAAGCAGCTCTCAAGGAAACTCAGTTTTCACACTCTATGCTTAGTGCCCTTTGAGTGCCTAGCACTGAAATGAAGCTTGGTGAGCATCCCACACAAACGAATGTTCCACATGCGGGTTTCACATGCCAGCAACTCCACATTCACAGGCAACCTCAGCGCCACAGCCGTTTTCAGATAGCCCTCAATGCAAAGGCTCTAGACGCAAATATTGGTGTGAGAGCTAATTCAATCAAGGAAACACTGCAGTTGGTGAAGGGCATATTGAAGAAGGATCAGCCGAGTGGTTCTTGTGGGAGAACAACTCCATTTGGCTCACTAACTTCACACACCATCAGGCTTCCAAGCAGCTCTCAAGGAAACTCAGTTTTCACACTCTATGCTTAGTGCCCTTTGAGTGCCTAGGACTGAAATGAAGCTTGGTGAGCATCCCACACAAACGAATGCTCCACATGCGGGTTTCACATGCCACCAACTCCACATTCACAGGCAACTTCAGCGCCACAGCCGTTTTCAGATAGCCCTCAATGCAAAGGCTCTAGACGCAAATATTGGTGTGAGAGCTAATTCAATCAAGGAAACACTGCATGTTGGTGAAGGGCATATTGAAGAAGGATCAGCCGAGTGGTTCTTGTGGGAGAACAACTCCATTTGGCTCACTAACTTCACACACCATCAGGCTTCCAAGCAGCTCTCAAGGAAACTCAGTTTTCACACTCTATGCTTAGTGCCCTTTGAGTGCATTATCTAGGAATGAACCTGGTAGAGCATCCCACACAAACGAATGCTCCACATGCGGGTTTCACATGCCACCAACTCCACATTCACAGGCAACTTCAGCACCATGGCTGTTTTCAGATACTCCTCAATGCAAAGGCTCTAGGAGCAAATATTGGTGTGAGAGCTAATTCAATCAAGGAAATACTGCATGTTGGTGAAGGGCATATTGAAGAAGCATCAGCCGAGTGGTTCTTGTGGGAGAACAACTCCTTTTGGCTCACTAACTTCACACACCATCAGGCTTCCAAGCAGCTCTCAAGGAAACTCAGTTTTCACACTCTATGCTTAGTGCCCTTTGAGTGCCTAGGACTGAAATGAAGCTTGGTGAGCATCCCACACAAACGAATGCTCCACATGCGGGTTTCACATGCCACCAACTCCACATTCACAGGCAACTTCAGCGCCACAGCCGTTTTCAGATAGCCCTCAATGCAAAGGCTCTAGACGCAAATATTGGTGTGAGAGCTAATTCAATCAAGGAAACACTGCATGTTGGTGAAAGGCATATTGAAGAAGGATCAGCCGAGTGGTTCTTGTGGGAGAACAACTCCATTTGGCTCACTAACTTCACACACCATCAGGCTTCCAAGCAGCTCTCAAGGAAACTCAGTTTTCACACTCTATGCTTAGTGCCCTTTGAGTGCCTAGGACTGAAATGAAACTTGGTGAGCATCCCACGCAAACGAATGCTCCACATGCGGGTTTCACATGCCACCAACTCCACATTCACAGGCAACGTCAGCGCCACAGCCGTTTTCAGATAGCCCTCAATGCAAAGGCTCTAGACGCAAATATTGGTGTGAGAGCTAATTCAATCAAGGAAACACTGCATGTTGGTGAAGGGCATATTGAAGAAGGATCAGATGAGTGGTTCTTGTGGGAGAACAACTCCATTTGGCTCACTAACTTCACACACCATCAGGCTTCCAAGCAGCTCTCAAGGAAACTCAGTTTTCACACTCTATGCTTAGTGCCCTTTGAGTGCATTATCTAGGAATGAACCTGGTAGAGCATCCCACACAAACGAATGCTCCACATGCGGGTTTCACATGCCACCAACTCCATATTCACAGGTAACTTCAGCGCCACAGCCGTTTTCAGATAGCCCTCAATGCAAAGGCTTTAGACGCAAATATTGGTGTGAGAGCTAATTCAATCAAGGAAACACTGCATGTTGGTGAAGGGCATATTGAAGAAGGATCAGATGAGTGGTTCTTGTGGGAGAACAACTCCTTTTGGCTCACTAACTTCACACACCATCAGGCTTCCAAGCAGCTCTCAAGGAAACTCAGTTTTCACACTCTATGCTTAGTGCCCTTTGAGTGCCTAGGACTGAAATGAAGCTTGGTGAGCATCCCACACAAACGAATGCTCCACATGCGGGTTTCACATGCCACCAACTCCACATTCACAGGCAACTTCAGCGCTACAGCCGTTTTCAGATAGCCCTCAATGCAAAGGCTCTAGGCGCAAATATTGGTGTGAGAGCTAATTCAATCAAGGAAACACTGCATGTTGGTGAAGGGCATATTGAAGAAGGATCAGCCGAGTGGTTCTTGTGGGAGAACAACTCCATTTGGCTCACTAACTTCACACACCATCAGGCTTCCAAGCAGCTCTCAAGGAAACTCAGTTTTCACACTCTATGCTTAGTGCCCTTTGAGTGCATTATCTAGGAATGAACCTGGTAGAGCATCCCACACAAACGAATGCTCCACATGCGGGTTTCACATGCCACCAACTCCACATTCACAGGCAACTTCAGCGCCACAGCCATTTTCAGATAGCACTCAATGCAAAGGCTCTAGACGCAAATATTGGTGTGAGAGCTAATTCAATCAAGGAAACACTGCATGTTGGTGAAGGGCATATTGAAGAAGGATCAGCCGAGTGGTTCTTGTGGGAGAACAACTCCATTTGGCTCACTAACTTCACACACCATCAGGCTTCCAAGCAGCTCTCAAGGAAACTCAGTTTTCACACTCTATGCTTAGTGCCCTTTGAGTGCATTATCTAGGAAATAACCTGGTAGAGCATCCCACACAAACGAATGCTCCACATGCGGGTTTCACATGCCACCAACTCCACATTCACAGGCAACCTCAGCGCCACAGCCGTTTTCAGATAGCCCTCAATGCAAAGGCTCTAGGCGCAAATATTGGTGTGAGAGCTAATTCAATCAAGGAAACACTGCATGTTGGTGAAGGGCATATTGAAGAAAGATCAGCCGAGTGGTTCTTGTGGGAGAACAACTCCATTTGGCTCACGAACTTCACACACCATCAGGCTTCCAAGCAGCTCTCAAGGAAACTCAGTTTTCACACTCTATGCTTAGTGCCCTTTGAGTGCATTATCTAGGAAATAACCTGGTAGAGCATCCCACACAAACGAATGCTCCACATGCGGGTTTCACATGCCACCAACTCCACATTCACAGGCAACGTAAGCGCCACAGCCGTTTTCAGATAGCCCTCAATGCAAAGGCTCTAGATGCAAATGTTGGTGTGAGAGCTAATTCAATCAAGGAAACACTGCATGTTGGTGAAGGGCATATTGAAGAAGGATCAGCCGAGTGGTTCTTGTGGGAGAACAACTCCATTTGGCTCACTAACTTCACACACCATCAGGCTTCCAAGCAGCTCTCAAGGAAACTCAGTTTTCACACTCTATGCTTAGTGCCCTTTGAGTGCATTATCTAGGAATGAACCTGGTAGAGCATCCCACACAAACGAATGCTCCACATGCGGGTTTCACATGCCACCAACTCCACATTCACAGGCAACTTCAGCGCCACAGCCGTTTTCAGATAGCACTCAATGCAAAGGCTCTAGACGCAAATATTGGTGTGAGAGCTAATTCAATCAAGGAAACACTGCATGTTGGTGAAGGGCATATTGAAGAAGGATCAGCCGAGTGGTTCTTGTGGGAGAACAACTCCAGTTGGCTCACTAACTTCACACACCATCAGGCTTCCAAGCAGCTCTCAAGGAAACTCAGTTTTCACACTCTATGCTTAGTGCCCTTTGAGTGCATTATCTAGGAATGAACCTGGTAGAGCATCCCACACAAACGAATGCTCCACATGCGGGTTTCACATGCCACCAACTCCACATTCACAGGCAACTTCAGCGCCTCAGCCATTTTCAGATAGCCCTCAATGCAAAGGCTCTAGACGCAAATATTGGTGTGAGAGCTAATTCAATCAAGGAAACACTGCATGTTGGTGAAGGGCATATTGAAGAAAGATCAGCCGAGTGGTTCTTGTGGGAGAACAACTCCATTTGGCTCACTAACTTCACACACCATCAGGCTTCCAAGCAGCTCTCAAGGAAACTCAGTTTTCACACTCTATGCTTAGTGCCCTTTGAGTGCCTAGGACTGAAATGAAGCTTGGTGAGCATCCCACACAAACGAATGTTCCACATGCGGGTTTCACATGCCAGCAACTCCACATTCACAGGCAACCTCAGCGCCACAGCCGTTTTCAGATAGCCCTCAATGCAAAGGCTCTAGACGCAAATATTGGTGTGAGAGCTAATTCAATCAAGGAAACACTGCAGTTGGTGAAGGGCATATTGAAGAAGGATCAGCCGAGTGGTTCTTGTGGGAGAACAACTCCATTTGGCTCACTAACTTCACACACCATCAGGCTTCCAAGCAGCTCTCAAGGAAACTCAGTTTTCACACTCTATGCTTAGTGCCCTTTGAGTGCCTAGGACTGAAATGAAGCTTGGTGAGCATCCCACACAAACGAATGCTCCACATGCGGGTTTCACATGCCACCAACTCCACATTCACAGGCAACTTCAGCGCCACAGCCGTTTTCAGATAGCCCTCAATGCAAAGGCTCTAGACGCAAATATTGGTGTGAGAGCTAATTCAATCAAGGAAACACTGCATGTTGGTGAAGGGCATATTGAAGAAGGATCAGCCGAGTGGTTCTTGTGGGAGAACAACTCCATTTGGCTCACTAACTTCACACACCATCAGGCTTCCAAGCAGCTCTCAAGGAAACTCAGTTTTCACACTCTATGCTTAGTGCCCTTTGAGTGCATTATCTAGGAATGAACCTGGTAGAGCATCCCACACAAACGAATGCTCCACATGCGGGTTTCACATGCCACCAACTCCACATTCACAGGCAACTTCAGCACCATGGCTGTTTTCAGATACTCCTCAATGCAAAGGCTCTAGGAGCAAATATTGGTGTGAGAGCTAATTCAATCAAGGAAATACTGCATGTTGGTGAAGGGCATATTGAAGAAGCATCAGCCGAGTGGTTCTTGTGGGAGAACAACTCCTTTTGGCTCACTAACTTCACACACCATCAGGCTTCCAAGCAGCTCTCAAGGAAACTCAGTTTTCACACTCTATGCTTAGTGCCCTTTGAGTGCCTAGGACTGAAATGAAGCTTGGTGAGCATCCCACACAAACGAATGCTCCACATGCGGGTTTCACATGCCACCAACTCCACATTCACAGGCAACTTCAGCGCCACAGCCGTTTTCAGATAGCCCTCAATGCAAAGGCTCTAGACGCAAATATTGGTGTGAGAGCTAATTCAATCAAGGAAACACTGCATGTTGGTGAAAGGCATATTGAAGAAGGATCAGCCGAGTAGTTCTTGTGGGGAGAACAACTCCATTTGGCTCACTAACTTCACACACCATCAGGCTTCCAAGCAGCTCTCAAGGAAACTCAGTTTTCACACTCTATGCTTAGTGCCCTTTGAGTGCCTAGGACTGAAATGAAACTTGGTGAGCATCCCACGCAAACGAATGCTCCACATGCGGGTTTCACATGCCACCAACTCCACATTCACAGGCAACGTCAGCGCCACAGCCGTTTTCAGATAGCCCTCAATGCAAAGGCTCTAGACGCAAATATTGGTGTGAGAGCTAATTCAATCAAGGAAACACTGCATGTTGGTGAAGGGCATATTGAAGAAGGATCAGACGAGTGGTTCTTGTGGGAGAACAACTCCATTTGGCTCACTAACTTCACACACCATCAGGCTTCCAAGCAGCTCTCAAGGAAACTCAGTTTTCACACTCTATGCTTAGTGCCCTTTGAGTGCATTATCTAGGAATGAACCTGGTAGAGCATCCCACACAAACGAATGCTCCACATGCGGGTTTCACATGCCACCAACTCCATATTCACAGGTAACTTCAGCGCCACAGCCGTTTTCAGATAGCCCTCAATGCAAAGGCTTTAGACGCAAATATTGGTGTGAGAGCTAATTCAATCAAGGAAACACTGCATGTTGGTGAAGGGCATATTGAAGAAGGATCAGATGAGTGGTTCTTGTGGGAGAACAACTCCTTTTGGCTCACTAACTTCACACACCATCAGGCTTCCAAGCAGCTCTCAAGGAAACTCAGTTTTCACACTCTATGCTTAGTGCCCTTTGAGTGCCTAGGACTGAAATGAAGCTTGGTGAGCATCCCACACAAACGAATGCTGCACATGCGGGTTTCACATGCCACCAACTCCACATTCACAGGCAACTTCAGCGCTACAGCCGTTTTCAGATAGCCCTCAATGCAAAGGCTCAAGACGCAAATATTGGTGTGAGAGCTAATTCAATCAAGGAAACACTGCATGTTGGTGAAGGGCATATTGAAGAAGGATCAGCCAAGTGGTTCTTGTGGGAGAACAACTCCATTTGGCTCACTAACTTCACACACCATCAGGCTTCCATGCAGCTCTCAAGGAAACTCAGTTTTCACACTCTATGCTTAGTGCCCTTTGAGTGCATTATCTAGGAAATCACCTGGTAGAGCATCCCACACAAACGAATGCTCCACATGCGGGTTTCACATGCCACCAACTCCACATTCACAGGCAACTTCAGCGCCACAGCCATTTTCAGATAGCACTCAATGCAAAGGCTCTAGACGCAAATATTGGTGTGAGAGCTAATTCAATCAAGGAAACACTGCATGTTGGTGAAGGGCATATTGAAGAAGGATCAGCCGAGTGGTTCTTGTGGGAGAACAACTCCATTTGGCTCACTAACTTCACACACCATCAGGCTTCCAAGCAGCTCTCAAGGAAACTCAGTTTTCACACTCTATGCTTAGTGCCCTTTGAGTGCATTATCTAGGAAATAACCTGGTAGAGCATCCCACACAAACGAATGCTCCACATGCGGGTTTCACATGCCACCAACTCCACATTCACAGGCAACCTCAGCGCCACAGCCGTTTTCAGATAGCCCTCAATGCAAAGGCTCTAGGCGCAAATATTGGTGTGAGAGCTAATTCAATCAAGGAAACACTGCATGTTGGTGAAGGGCATATTGAAGAAAGATCAGCCGAGTGGTTCTTGTGGGAGAACAACTCCATTTGGCTCACTAACTTCACACACCATCAGGCTTCCAAGCAGCTCTCAAGGAAACTCAGTTTTCACACTCTATGCTTAGTGCCCTTTGAGTGCATTATCTAGGAAATAACCTGGTAGAGCATCCCACACAAACGAATGCTCCACATGCGGGTTTCACATGCCACCAACTCCACATTCACAGGCAACGTAAGCGCCACAGCCGTTTTCAGATAGCCCTCAATGCAAAGGCTCTAGATGCAAATGTTGGTGTGAGAGCTAATTCAATCAAGGAAACACTGCATGTTGGTGAAGGGCATATTGAAGAAGGATCAGCCGAGTGGTTCTTGTGGGAGAACAACTCCATTTGGCTCACTAACTTCACACACCATCAGGCTTCCAAGCAGCTCTCAAGGAAACTCAGTTTTCACACTCTATGCTTAGTGCCCTTTGAGTGCATTATCTAGGAATGAACCTGGTAGAGCATCCCACACAAACGAATGCTCCACATGCGGGTTTCACATGCCACCAACTCCACATTCACAGGCAACTTCAGCGCCACAGCCGTTTTCAGATAGCACTCAATGCAAAGGCTCTAGACGCAAATATTGGTGTGAGAGCTAATTCAATCAAGGAAACACTGCATGTTGGTGAAGGGCATATTGAAGAAGGATCAGCCGAGTGGTTCTTGTGGGAGAACAACTCCAGTTGGCTCACTAACTTCACACACCATCAGGCTTCCAAGCAGCTCTCAAGGAAACTCAGTTTTCACACTCTATGCTTAGTGCCCTTTGAGTGCATTATCTAGGAATGAACCTGGTAGAGCATCCCACACAAACGAATGCTCCACATGCGGGTTTCACATGCCACCAACTCCACATTCACAGGCAACGTCAGCGCCACAGCCGTTTTCAGATAGCCCTCAATGCAAAGGCTCTAGACGCAAATATTGGTGTGAGAGCTAATTCAATCAAGGAAACACTGCATGTTGGTGAAGGGCATATTGAAGAAGGATCAGCCGAGTGGTTCTTGTGGGAAAACAACTCCATTTGGCTCACTAACTTCACACACCATCAGGCTTCCAAGCAGCTCTCAAGGAAACTCAGTTTTCACACTCTATGCTTAGTGCCCTTTGAGTGCCTAGGACTGAAATGAAACTTGGTAAGCATCCCACACAAACGAATGCTCCACATGCGGGTTTCACATGCCACCAACTCCACATTCACAGGCACCTTCAGCGCCACAGCCGTTTTCAGATAGCCCTCAATGCAAAGGTTCTAGATGCAAATGTTGGTGTGAGAGCTAATTCAATCAAGGAAACACTGCATGTTGGTGAAGGGCATATTGAAGAAGGATCAGCCGAGTGGTTCTTGTGGGAGAACAACTCCATTTGGCTCACTAACTTCACACACTCATCAGGCTTCCAAGCAGCTCTCAAGAAACTCAGTTTTCACACTCGATGCTTAGTGCCCTTTGAGTGCCTAGGACTGAAATGAAGCTGGTAGAGCATCCCACACAAACGAATGCTCCCCATGCGGGTTTCACATGCCACCAACTCCACATTCTCAGGCAACTTCAGCGCCACAGCCGTTTTCAGATAGCCCTCAATGCAAAGGCTCTAGACGCAAATACTGGTGTGAGAGCTAATTCAATCAAGGAAACACTGCATGTTGATGAAGAGCATATTGAAGAAGGATCAGCCGAGTGGTTCTTGTGGGAGAACAACTCCATTTGGCTCACTAACTTCACACACCATCAGGCTTCCAAGCAGCTCTCAAGGAAACTCAATTTTCACACTCTATGCTTAGTGCCCTTGAGTGCATTATCTAGGAATGAACCTGGTAGAGCATCCCACACAAACGATATGCTGCACATGCGGGTTTCACATGCCACCAACTCCACATTCACAGGCAACTTCAACGCCATGGCTGTTTTCAGATAGCCCTCAATGCAAAGGATCTAGACGCAAATATTGGTGTGAGAGCTAATTCAATCAAGGAAACACTGCATGTGGTGAAGGGCATATTGAAGAAGGATCAGCCGAGTGGTTCTTGTGGGAGAACAACTCCATTGGGCTCACTAACTTCACACACCATCAGGCTTCCAGCAGCTCTCAAGGAAACTCAGTTTTCACACTCTATGATTAGGGCCCTTTGAGTGCATTATCTAGGAATGAACCTGGTAGAGCATCCCACACAAACCAATGCTCCACATGCGGGTTTTCACATGCCACCAACTCCACATTCAACAGGCAACTTCAGCGCCTCAGCCGTTTTCAGATAGCCCTCAATGCAAAGGCTCTAGACGCAAATATTGTTGTGAGAGCTAATTCAATCAAGGAAACCACTGCATGTTAGTGAAGGGCATATTGAAGAAAGATCAGCCGAGTGGTTCTTGTGGAGAACAACTCCATTTGGCTCACTAACTTCACACACCATCAGGCTTCCAAGCAGCTCTCAAGGAAACTCAGTTTTCACACTCTATGCTTAGTGCCCTTTGAGTGCCTAGGACTGAAATGAAGCTTGGTGAGCATCCCACACAAACGAATGCTCCACATGCGGGTTTCACATGCCACCAACTCCACATTCACAGGCAACCTCAGCGCCACAGCCGTTTTCAGATAGCCCTCAATGCAAAGGCTCTAGACGCAAATATTGGTGTGAGAGCTAATTCAATCAAGGAAACACTGCATGTTGGTGAAGGGCATATTGAAGAAGGATCAGCCGAGTGGTTCTTGTGGGAGAACAACTCCATTTGGCTCACTAACTTCACACACCATCAGGCTTCAAGCAGCTCTCAAGGAAACTCAGTTTTCACACTCTATGATTAGGGCCCTTTGAGTGCATTTTCTAGGAATGAACCTGGTAGAGCATCCCACACAAACGAATGCTCCACATGCGGGTTTCACATGCCACCAACTCCACATTCACAGGCAACTTCAGCGCCTCAGCCGTTTTCAGATAGCCCTCAATGCAAAGGCTCTAGGCGCAAATATTGGTGTGAGAGCTAATTCAATCAAGGAAATACTGCATGTTGGTGAAGGGCATATTGAAGAAGGATCAGCCAAGTGGTTTCTTGTGGGAGAACAACTCCATTTGGCTCACTAACTTCACACACCATCAGGCTTCCAAGCAGCTCTCAAGGAAACTCAGTTTTCACACTCTATGCTTAGTGCCCTTTGAGTGCCTAGGACTGAAATGAAGCTTGGTGAGCATCCCACACAAACGAATGCTCGTCACATGCGGGTTTCACATGCCACCAACTCCACATTCTCAGGCAACTTCAGCGCCTCAGCCGTTTTCAGATAGCCCTCAAATGCAAAGGCTCTAGACGCAAATATTGGTGTGAGAGCTAATTCAATCAAGGAAACACTGCATGTTGGTGAAGGGCATATTGAAGAAGGATCAGCCGAGTGGTTCTTGTGGGAGAACAACTCCATTTGGCTCACTAACTTTACACACCATCAGGCTTCCAAGCAGCTCTCAAGGAAACTCAGTTTTCACACTCTATGCTTAGTGCCCTTTGAGTGCATTATCTAGGAATGAACCTGGTAGAGCATCCCACACAAACGAATGCTCCACATGCGGGTTTCACATGCCACCACTCCACATTCACAGCAACTTCAGCGCCATGGTTGTTTTCAGATAGCCCTCAATGCAAAGGCTCTAGACGCAAATAATGGTGTGAGAGCTAATTCAATTCAAGGAAACACTGCATGTTGGTGAAGGCATATTGAAGAAGGATCAGCCAAGTGGTTCTTGTGGGAGAACAACTCCATTTGGCTCACTAACTTCACACACCATCAGGCTTCCAAGCAGCTCTCAAGGAAACTCAGTTTTCACACTCTATGCTTAGTGCCCTTTGAGGGCATTATCTAGGAAATAACCTGGTAGAGCATCCCACACAAACGAATGCTCCACATGCGGGTTTCACATGCCACCAACTCCACATTCACAGGCAACGTCAGCGCCACAGCCGTTTTCAGATAGCCCTCAATGCAAAGGCTCTAGACGCAAATATTGGTGTGAGAGCTAATTCAATCAAGGAAACACTGCATGTTGGTGAAGGGCATATTGAAGAAGGATCAGCCGAGTGGTTCTTGTGGGAGAACAACTCCATTTGGCTCACTAACTTCACACACCATCAGGCTTCCAGCAGCTCTCAAGGAACTCAGTTTTCACACTCTATGCTTAGTGCCCTTTGAGTGCCTAGGACTGAAATGAAGCTTGGTGAGCATCCCACACAAACGAATGCTCCACATGCGGGTTTCACATGCCACCAACTCCACATTCACAGGCAACTTCAGGGCCACAGCCGTTTTCAGATAGCCCTCAATGCAAAGGTTCTAGACGTAAATGTTGGTGTGAGAGCTAATTCAATCAAGGAAACACTGCATGTTGGTGAAGGGCATATTGAAGAAGGATCAGCCGAGTGGTTCTTGTGGGAGAACAACTCCATTTGGCTCACTAACTTCACACACCATCAGGCTTCCAAGCAGCTCTCAAGGAAACTCAGTTTTCACACTCTATGCTTAGTGCCCTTTGAGTGCATTATCTAGGAAATCACCTGGTTAGAGCATCCCACACAAACGAATGCTCCACATGCGGGTTTCACATGCCACCAACTCCACATTCACAGGCAACTTCAGCGCCACAGCCATTTTCAGATAGCACTCAATGCAAAGGCTCTAGACGACGCAAATATTGGTGTGAGAGCTAATTCAATCAAGGAAACACTGCATGTTGGTGAAGGGCATATTGAAGAAGGATCAGCCGAGTGGTTCTTGTGGGAGAACAACTCCATTTGGCTCACTAACTTCACACACCATCAGGCTTCCAAGCAGCTCTCAAGGAAACTCAGTTTTCACACTCTATGCTTAGTGCCCTTTGAGTGCATTATCTAGGAAATAACCTGGTAGAGCATCCCACACAAACGAATGCTCCACATGCGGGTTTCACATGCCACCAACTCCACATTCACAGGCAACCTCAGCGCCACAGCCGTTTTCAGATAGCCCTCAATGCAAAGGCTCTAGGCGCAAATATTGGTGTGAGAGCTAATTCAATCAAGGAAACACTGCATGTTGGTGAAGGGCATATTGAAGAAAGATCAGCCGAGTGGTTCTTGTGGGAGAACAACTCCATTTGGCTCACTAACTTCACACACCATCAGGCTTCCAAGCAGCTCTCAAGGAAACTCAGTTTTCACACTCTATGCTTAGTGCCCTTTGAGTGCATTATCTAGGAAATAACCTGGTAGAGCATCCCACACAAACGAATGCTCCACATGCGGGTTTCACATGCCACCAACTCCACATTCACAGGCAACGTAAGCGCCACAGCCGTTTTCAGATAGCCCTCAATGCAAAGGCTCTAGATGCAAATGTTGGTGTGAGA
Source organism: Ochotona princeps (assembly GCF_030435755.1). Taxonomy (NCBI): domain Eukaryota; kingdom Metazoa; phylum Chordata; class Mammalia; order Lagomorpha; family Ochotonidae; genus Ochotona; species Ochotona princeps. The sequence goes on along the minus strand of NW_026700749.1, from coordinate 19,897 downwards.
GCTAATTCAATCAAGGAAACACTGCATGTTGGTGAAGGGCATATTGAAGAAGGATCAGCCGAGTGGTTCTTGTGGGAGAACAACTCCATTTGGCTCACTAACTTCACACACCATCAGGCTTCCAAGCAGCTCTCAAGGAAACTCAGTTTTCACACTCTATGCTTAGTGCTCTTTGAGTGCATTATCTAGGAATGAACCTGGTAGAGCATCCCACACAAACGAATGCTCCACATGCGGGTTTCACATGCCACCAACTCCACATTCACAGGCAACTTCAGCGCCACAGCCGTTTTCAGATAGCACTCAATGCAAAGGCTCTAGACGCAAATATTGGTGTGAGAGCTAATTCAATCAAGGAAACACTGCATGTTGGTGAAGGGCATATTGAAGAAGGATCAGCCGAGTGGTTCTTGTGGGAGAACAACTCCAGTTGGCTCACTAACTTCACACACCATCAGGCTTCCAAGCAGCTCTCAAGGAAACTCAGTTTTCACACTCTATGCTTAGTGCCCTTTGAGTGCATTATCTAGGAATGAACCTGGTAGAGCATCCCACACAAACGAATGCTCCACATGCGGGTTTCACATGCCACCAACTCCACATTCACAGGCAACGTCAGCGCCACAGCCGTTTTCAGATAGCCCTCAATGCAAAGGCTCTAGACGCAAATATTGGTGTGAGAGCTAATTCAATCAAGGAAACACTGCATGTTGGTGAAGGGCATATTGAAGAAGGATCAGCCGAGTGGTTCTTGTGGGAAAACAACTCCATTTGGCTCACTAACTTCACACACCATCAGGCTTCCAAGCAGCTCTCAAGGAAACTCAGTTTTCACACTCTATGCTTAGTGCCCTTTGAGTGCCTAGGACTGAAATGAAACTTGGTAAGCATCCCACACAAACGAATGCTCCACATGCGGGTTTCACATGCCACCAACTCCACATTCACAGGCACCTTCAGCGCCACAGCCGTTTTCAGATAGCCCTCAATGGAAAGGTTCTAGATGCAAATGTTGGTGTGAGAGCTAATTCAATCAAGGAAACACTGCATGTTGGTGAAGGGCATATTGAAGAAGGATCAGCCGAGTGGTTCTTGTGGGAGAACAACTCCATTTGGCTCACTAACTTCACACACCATCAGGCTTCCAAGCAGCTCTCAAGGAAACTCAGTTTTCACACTCGATGCTTAGTGCCCTTTGAGTGCCTAGGACTGAAATGAAGCTGGTAGAGCATCCCACACAAACGAATGCTCCCCATGCGGGTTTCACATGCCACCAACTCCACATTCTCAGGCAACTTCAGCGCCACAGCCGTTTTCAGATAGCCCTCAATGCAAAGGCTCTAGACGCAAATACTGGTGTGAGAGCTAATTCAATCAAGGAAACACTGCATGTTGATGAAGAGCATATTGAAGAAGGATCAGCCGAGTGGTTCTTGTGGGAGAACAACTCCATTTGGCTCACTAACTTCACACACCATCAGGCTTCCAAGCAGCTCTCAAGGAAACTCAATTTTCACACTCTATGCTTAGTGCCCTTTGAGTGCATTATCTAGGAATGAACCTGGTAGAGCATCCCACACAAACGAATGCTGCACATGCGGGTTTCACATGCCACCAACTCCACATTCACAGGCAACTTCAACGCCATGGCTGTTTTCAGATAGCCCTCAATGCAAAGGATCTAGACGCAAATATTGGTGTGAGAGCTAATTCAATCAAGGAAACACTGCATGTTGGTGAAGGGCATATTGAAGAAGGATCAGCCGAGTGGTTCTTGTGGGAGAACAACTCCATTTGGCTCACTAACTTCACACACCATCAGGCTTCCAAGCAGCTCTCAAGGAAACTCAGTTTTCACACTCTATGATTAGGGCCCTTTGAGTGCATTTTCTAGGAATGAACCTGGTAGAGCATCCCACACAAACGAATGCTCCACATGCGGGTTTCACATGCCACCAACTCCACATTCACAGGCAACTTCAGCGCCTCAGCCGTTTTCAGATAGCCCTCAATGCAAAGGCTCTAGACGCAAATATTGGTGTGAGAGCTAATTCAATCAAGGAAACACTGCATGTTAGTGAAGGGCATATTGAAGAAAGATCAGCCGAGTGGTTCTTGTGGGAGAACAACTCCTTTTGGCTCACTAACTTCACACACCATCAGGCTTCCAAGCAGCTCTCAAGGAAACTCAGTTTTCACACTCTATGCTTAGTGCCCTTTGAGTGCCTAGGACTGAAATGAAGCTTGGTGAGCATCCCACACAAACGAATGCTCCACATGCGGGTTTCACATGCCACCAACTCCACATTCACAGGCAACCTCAGCGCCACAGCCGTTTTCAGATAGCCCTCAATGCAAAGGCTCTAGACGCAAATACTGGTGTGAGAGCTAATTCAATCAAGGAAACACTGCATGTTGGTGAAGGGCATATTGAAGAAGGATCAGCCGAGTGGTTCTTGTGGGAGAACAACTCCATTTGGCTCACTAACTTCACACACCATCAGGCTTCCAAGCAGCTCTCAAGGAAACTCAGTTTTCACACTCTATGATTAGGGCCCTTTGAGTGCATTTTCTAGGAATGAACCTGGTAGAGCATCCCACACAAACGAATGCTCCACATGCGGGTTTCACATGCCACCAACTCCACATTCACAGGCAACTTCAGCGCCTCAGCCGTTTTCAGATAGCCCTCAATGCAAAGGCTCTAGGCGCAAATATTGGTGTGAGAGCTAATTCAATCAAGGAAATACTGCATGTTGGTGAAGGGCATATTGAAGAAGGATCAGCCAAGTGGTTCTTGTGGGAGAACAACTCCTTTTGGCTCACTAACTTCACACACCATCAGGCTTCCAAGCAGCTCTCAAGGAAACTCAGTTTTCACACTCTATGCTTAGTGCCCTTTGAGTGCCTAGGACTGAAATGAAGCTTGGTGAGCATCCCACACAAACGAATGCTCCACATGCGGGTTTCACATGCCACCAACTCCACATTCACAGGCAACCTCAGCGCCACAGCCGTTTTCAGATAGCCCTCAATGCAAAGGCTCTAGACGCAAATACTGGTGTGAGAGCTAATTCAATCAAGGAAACACTGCATGTTGGTGAAGGGCATATTGAAGAAGGATCAGCCGAGTGGTTCTTGTGGGAGAACAACTCCATTTGGCTCACTAACTTCACACACCATCAGGCTTCCAAGCAGCTCTCAAGGAAACTCAGTTTTCACACTCTATGATTAGGGCCCTTTGAGTGCATTTTCTAGGAATGAACCTGATAGAGCATCCCACACAAACGAATGCTCCACATGCGGGTTTCACATGCCACCAACTCCACATTCACAGGCAACTTCAGCGCCTCAGCCGTTTTCAGATAGCCCTCAATGCAAAGGCTCTAGGCGCAAATATTGGTGTGAGAGCTAATTCAATCAAGGAAATACTGCATGTTGGTGAAGGGCATATTGAAGAAGGATCAGCCAAGTGGTTCTTGTGGGAGAACAACTCCTTTTGGCTCACTAACTTCACACACCATCAGGCTTCCAAGCAGCTCTCAAGGAAACTCAGTTTTCACACTCTATGCTTAGTGCCCTTTGAGTGCCTAGGACTGAAATGAAGCTTGGTGAGCATCCCACACAAACGAATGCTCCACATGCGGGTTTCACATGCCACCAACTCCACATTCTCAGGCAACTTCAGCGCCTCAGCCGTTTTCAGATAGCCCTCAATGCAAAGGCTCTAGACGCAAATATTGGTGTGAGAGCTAATTCAATCAAGGAAACACTGCATGTTGGTGAAGGGCATATTGAAGAAGGATCAGCCGAGTGGTTCTTGTGGGAGAACAACTCCATTTGGCTCACTAACTTTACACACCATCAGGCTTCCAAGCAGCTCTCAAGGAAACTCAGTTTTCACACTCTATGCTTAGTGCCCTTTGAGTGCATTATCTAGGAATGAACCTGGTAGAGCATCCCACACAAACGAATGCTCCACATGCGGGTTTCACATGCCACCAACTCCACATTCACAGGCAACTTCAGCGCCATGGTTGTTTTCAGATAGCCCTCAATGCAAAGGCTCTAGACGCAAATAATGGTGTGAGAGCTAATTCAATCAAGGAAACACTGCATGTTGGTGAAGGGCATATTGAAGAAGGATCAGCCAAGTGGTTCTTGTGGGAGAACAACTCCATTTGGCTCACTAACTTCACACACCATCAGGCTTCCAAGCAGCTCTCAAGGAAACTCAGTTTTCACACTCTATGCTTAGTGCCCTTTGAGGGCATTATCTAGGAAATAACCTGGTAGAGCATCCCACACAAACGAATGCTCCACATGCGGGTTTCACATGCCACCAACTCCACATTCACAGGCAACGTCAGCGCCACAGCCATTTTCAGATAGCCCTCAATGCAAAGGCTCTAGACGCAAATATTGGTGTGAGAGCTAATTCAATCAAGGAAACACTGCATGTTGGTGAAGGGCATATTGAAGAAGGATCAGCCGAGCGGTTCTTGTGGGAGAACAACTCCATTTGGCTCACTAACTTCACACACCATCAGGCTTCCAAGCAGCTCTCAAGGAAACTCAGTTTTCACACTCGATGCTTAGTGCCCTTTGAGTGCCTAGGACTGAAATGAAGCTTGGTGAGCATCCCACACAAACGAATGCTCCACATGCGGGTTTCACATGCCACCAACTCCACATTCACAGGCAACCTCAGCGCCACAGCCGTTTTCAGATAGCCCTCAATGCAAAGGCTCTAGACGCAAATATTGGTGTGAGAGCTAATTCAATCAAGGAAACACTGCATGTTGGTGAAGGGCATATTGAAGAAGGATCAGCCGAGTGGTTCTTGTGGGAGAACAACTCCATTTGGCTCACTAACTTCACACACCATCAGGCTTCCAAGCAGCTCTCAAGGAAACTCAGTTTTCACACTCTATGATTAGGGCCCTTTGAGTGCATTTTCTAGGAATGAACCTGGTAGAGCATCCCACACAAACGAATGCTCCACATGCGGGTTTCACATGCCACCAACTCCACATTCACAGGCAACTTCAGCGCCACAGTCGTTTTCAGATAGCCCTCAATGCAAAGGCTCTAGGCGCAAATATTGGTGTGAGAGCTAATTCAATCAAGGAAATACTGCATGTTGGTGAAGGGCATATTGAAGAAGGATCAGCCAAGTGGTTCTTGTGGGAGAACAACTCCTTTTGGCTCACTAACTTCACACACCATCAGGCTTCCAAGCAGCTCTCAAGGAAACTCAGTTTTCACACTCTATGCTTAGTGCCCTTTGAGTGCCTAGGACTGAAATGAAGCTTGGTGAGCATCCCACACAAACGAATGCTCCACATGCGGGTTTCACATGCCACCAACTCCACATTCTCAGGCAACTTCAGCGCCTCAGCCGTTTTCAGATAGCCCTCAATGCAAAGGCTTTAGACGCAAATATTGGTGTGAGAGCTAATTCAATCAAGGAAACACTGCATGTTGGTGAAGGGCATATTGAAGAAGGATCAGCCGAGTGGTTCTTGTGGGAGAACAACTCCATTTGGCTCACTAACTTCACACACCATCAGGCTTCCAAGCAGCTCTCAAGGAAACTCAGTTTTCACACTCTATGCTTAGTGCCCTTTGAGTGCATTATCTAGGAATGAACCTGGTAGAGCATCCCACACAAACGAATGCTCCACATGCGGGTTTCACATGCCACCAACTCCACATTCACAGGCAACTTCAGCGCCATGGTTGTTTTCAGATAGCCCTCAATGCAAAGGCTCTAGACGCAAATATTGGTGTGAGAGCTAATTCAATCAAGGAAACACTGCATGTTGGTGAAGGGCATATTGAAGAAGGATCAGCCAAGTGGTTCTTGTGGGAGAACAACTCCATTTGGCTCACTAACTTCACACACCATCAGGCTTCCAAGCAGCTCTCAAGGAAACTCAGTTTTCACACTCTATGCTTAGTGCCCTTTGAGGGCATTATCTAGGAAATAACCTGGTAGAGCATCCCACACAAACGAATGCTCCACATGCGGGTTTCACATGCCACCAACTCCACATTCACAGGCAACCTCAGCGCCACAGCCGTTTTCAGATAGCCCTCAATGCAAAGGCTCTAGACGCAAATATTGGTGTGAGAGCTAATTCAATCAAGGAAACACTGCATGTTGGTGAAGGGCATATTGAAGAAGGATCAGCCAAGTGGTTCTTTTGGGAGAACAACTCCATTTGGCTCACTAACTTCACACACCATCAGGCTTCCAAGCAGCTCTCAAGGAAACTCAGTTTTCACACTCTATGCTTAGTGCCATTTGAGTGCATTATCTAGGAATGAACCTGGTAAAGCATCCCACACAAACGAATGCTCCACATGCGGGTTTCACATGCCACCAACTCCACATTCACAGGCAACTTCAGCGCTACAGCCGTTTTCAGATAGCCCTCAATGCAAAGGCTCTAGACGCAAATATTGGTGTGAGAGCTAATTCAATCAAGGAAACACTGCATGTTGGTGAAGGGCATATTGAAGAAAGATCAGCCGAGTGGTTCTTGTGGGAGAACAACTCCATTTGGCTCACTAACTTCACACACCATCAGGCTTCCAAGCAGCTCTCAAGGAAACTCAGTTTTCACACTCTATGCTTAGTGCCCTTTGAGTGCCTAGGACTGCAATGAAACTTGGTGAGCATCCCACGCAAACGAATGCTCCACATGCGGGTTTCACATGCCACCAACTCCACATTCACAGGCAACCTCAGCGCCACAGCCGTTTTCAGATAGCCCTCAATGCAAAGGCTCTAGACGCAAATATTGGTGTGAGAGCTAATTCAATCAAGGAAACACTGCATGTTGGTGAAGGGCATATTGAAGAAGGATCAGATGAGTGGTTCTTGTGGGAGAACAACTCCATTTGGCTCACTAACTTCACACACCATCAGGCTTCCAAGCAGCTCTCAAGGAAACTCAGTTTTCACACTCTATGCTTAGTGCCCTTTGAGTGCCTAGGACTGAAATGAAGCTTGGTGAGCATCCCACACAAACGAATGCTCCACATGCGGGTTTCACATGCCACCAACTCCACATTCACAGGCAATGTCAGCGCCACAGCTGTTTCAGATAGCCCTCAATGCAAAGGCTCTAGACGCAAATACTGGTGTGAGAGCTAATTCAATCAAGGAAACACTGCATGTTGGTGAAGGGCATATTGAAGAAGGATCAGCCGAGTGGTTTTTGTGGGAGAACAACTCCATTTGGCTCACTAACTTCACACACCATTAGGCTTCCAAGCAGCTCTCAAGGAAACTCAGTTTTCACACTCTATGCTTAGTGCCCTTTGAGTGCCTAGGACTGAAATGAAGCTTGGTGAGCATCCCACACAAACGAATGCTCCACATGCGGGTTTCACATGCCACCAACTCCACATTCACAGGCAACGTCAGCGCCACAGCTGTTTCAGATAGCCCTCAATGCAAAGGCTCTAGACGCAAATACTGGTGTGAGAGCTAATTCAATCAAGGAAACACTGCATGTTGGTGAAGGGCATATTGAAGAAGGATCAGCCGAGTGGTTCTTGTGGGAGAACAACTCCATTTGGCTCACTAACTTCACACACCATCAGGCTTCCAAGCAGCTCTCAAGGAAACTCAGTTTTCACACTCTATGCTTAGTGCCCTTTGAGTGCATTATCTAGGAATGAACCTGGTAGAGCATCCCACACAAACGAATGCTCCACATGCGGGTTTCACATGCCACCAACTCCACATTCACAGGCAACTTCAGCGCCACAGCCGTTTTCAGATAGCCCTCAATGCAAAGGCTCTAGACGCAAATATTGGTGTGAGAGCTAATTCAATCAAGGAAACACTGCATGTTGGTGAAGGACATATTGAAGAAGGATCAGCCGAGTGGTTCTTGTGGGAGAACAACTCCATTTGGCTCACTAACTTCACACACCATCAGGCTTCCAAGCAGCTCTCAAGGAAACTCAGTTTTCACACTCTATGCTTAGTGCCCTTTGAGTGCATTATCTAGGAAATAACCTGGTAGAGCATCCCACACAAACGAATGCTCCACATGCGGGTTTCACATGCCACCAACTCCATATTCACAGGTAACTTCAGCGCCACAGCCGTTTTCAGATAGCCCTCAATGCAAAGGCTTTAGACGCAAATATTGGGGTGAGAGCTAATTCAATCAAGGAAACACTGCATGTTGGTGAAGGGCATATTGAAGAAGGATCAGCCGAGTAGTTCTTGTGGGAGAACAACTCCATTTGGCTCACTAACTTCACACACCATCAGGCTTCCAAGCAGCTCTCAAGGAAACTCAGTTTTCACACTCTATGCTTAGTGCCCTTTGAGTGCCTAGGACTGAAATGAAGCTTGGTGAGCATCCCACACAAACGAATGCTCCACATGCGGGTTTCACATGCCACCAACTCCACATTCACAGGCAACTTCAGGGCCACAGCCGTTTTCAGATAGCCCTCAATGCAAAGGCTCTAGACGCAAATGTTGGTGTGAGAGCTAATTCAATCAAGGAAACACTGCATGTTGGTGAAGGGCATATTGAAGAAGGATCAGCCGAGTGGTTCTTGTGGGAGAACAACTCCATTTGGCTCACTAACTTCACACACCATCAGGCTTCCAAGCAGCTCTCAAGGAAACTCAGTTTTCACACTCTATGCTTAGTGCCCTTTGAGTGCATTATCTAGGAATGAACCTGGTAGAGCATCCCACACAAACGAATGCTCCACATGCGGGTTTCACATGCCACCAACTCCACATTCTCAGGCAACTTCAGGGCCACAGCCGTTTTCAGATAGCCGTCAATGCAAAGGCTTTAGACCCAAATATTGGTGTGAGAGCTAATTCAATCAAGGAAACACTGCATGTTGGTGAAGGGCATATTGAAGAAGGATCAGCCGAGTGGTTCTTGTGGGAGAACAACTCCATTTGGCTCACTAACTTCACACACCATCAGGCTTCCAAGCAGCTCTCAAGGAAACTCAGTTTTCACACTCTATGCTTAGTGCCCTTTGAGTGCATTATCTAGGAAATAACCTGGTAGAGCATCCCACACAAACGAATGCTCCACATGCGGGTTTCACATGCCACCAACTCCACATTCTCAGGCAACTTCAGCGCCATGGCTGTTTTCAGATACCCCTCAATGCAAAGGCTCTAGGCGCAAATATTGGTGTGAGAGCTAATTCAATCAAGGAAACACTGCATGTTGTTGAAGGGCATATTGAAGAAGGATCAGCCGAGTGGTTCTTGTGGGAGAACAACTCCATTTGGCTCACTAACTTCACACACCATCAGGCTTCCAAGCAGCTCTCAAGGAAACTCAGTTTTCACACTCTATGCTTAGTGCCCTTTGAGTGCATTATCTAGGAATGAACCTGGTAGAGCATCCCACACAAACGAATGCTCCACATGCGGGTTTCACATGCCACCAACTCCACATTCACAGGCAACGTCAGCGCCACAGCCGTTTTCAGATAGCCCTCAATGCAAAGGCTCTAGACGCAAATATTGGTGTGAGAGCTAATTCAATCAAGGAAACACTGCATGTTGGTGAAGGGCATATTGAAGAAGGATCAGCCGAGTGGTTCTTGTGGGAGAACAACTCCATTTGGCTCACTAACTTCACACACCATCAGGCTTCCAAGCAGCTCTCAAGGAAACTCAGTTTTCACACTCTATGCTTAGTGCCCTTTGAGTGCATTAAGTAGGAATGAACCTGGTAGAGCATCCCACACAAACGAATGCTCCACATGCGGGTTTCACATGCCACCAACTCCACATTCTCAGGCAACTTCAGCGCCACAGCCGTTTTCAGATAGCCCTCAATGCAAAGGCTCTAGACGCAAATATTGGTGTGAGAGCTAATTCAATCAAGGAAACACTGCATGTTGATGAAGGGCATATTGAAGAAGGATCAGCCGAGTGGTTCTTGTGGGAGAACAACTCCATTTGGCTCACTAACTTCACACACCATCAGGCTTCCAAGCAGCTCTCAAGGAAACTCAGTTTTCACACTCTATGCTTAGTGCCCTTTGAGTTCCTAGGACTGAAATGAAGCTTGGTGAGCATCCCACACAAACGAATGCTCCACATGCGGGTTTCACATGCCACCAACTCCACATTCACAGGCAACTTCAGGGCCACAGCTGTTTTCAGATAGCCCTCAATGCAAAGGCTCTAGACGCAAATATTGGTGTGAGAGCTAATTCAATCAAGGAAACACTGCATGTTGGTGAAGGGCATATTGAAGAAGGATCAGCCGAGTGGTTCTTGTGGGAGAACAACTCCATTTGGCTCACTAACTTCACACACCATCAGGCTTCCAAGCAGCTCTCAAGGAAACTCAGTTTTCACACTCTATGCTTAGTGCCCTTTGAGTGCATTATCTAGGAAATAACCTGGTAGAGCATCCCACACAAACGAATGCTCCACATGCGGGTTTCACATGCCACCAACTCCACATTCACAGGCAACTTCAGCGCCACAGCCGTTTTCAGATAGCCCTCAATGCAAAGGCTCTAGGCGCAAATATTGGTGTGAGAGCTAATTCAATCAAGGAAACACTGCATGTTGGTGAAGGGCATATTGAAGAAGGATCAGCCGAGTGGTTCTTGTGGGAGAACAACTACATTTGGCTCACTAACTTCACACACCATCAGGCTTCCAAGCAGCTCTCAAGGAAACTCAGTTTTCACACTCTATGCTTAGTGCCCTTTGAGTGCATTATCTAGGAAATAACCTGGTAGAGCATCCCACACAAACGAATGCTCCACATGCGGGTTTCACATGCCACCAACTCCACATTCACAGGCAACGTCAGCGCCACAGCCGTTTTCAGATAGCCCTCAATGCAAAGGCTATAGACGCAAATATTGGTGTGAGAGCTAATTCAATCAAGGAAACACTGCATGTTGGTGAAGGGCATATTGAAAAAGGATCAGCCGAGTGGTTCTTGTGGGAGAACAACTCCATTTGGCTCACTAACTTCACACACCATCAGGCTTCCAAGCAGCTCTCAAGGAAACTCAGATTTCACACTCTATGCTTAGTGCCCTTTGAGTGCATTATCTAGGAATGAACCTGGTAGAGCATCCCACACAAACGAATGCTCCACATGCGGGTTTCACATGCCACCAACTCCACATTCACAGGCAACATCAGCGCAACTGCCGTTTTCAGATAGCCCTCAATGCAAAGGCTCTAGACGCAAATATTGGTGTGAGAGCTAATTCAATCAAGGAAACACTGCATGTTGGTGAAGGGCATATTGAAGAAGGATCAGCCGAGTGGTTCTTGTGGGAGAACAACTCCATTTGGCTCACTAACTTCACACACCATCAGGCTTCCAAGCAGCTCTCAAGGAAACTCAGTTTTCACACTCTATGCTTAGTGCCCTTTGAGTGCATTATCTAGGAAATAACCTGGTAGAGCATCCCACACAAACGAATGCTCCACATGCGGGTTTCACATGCCACCAACTCCACATTCACAGGCAACTTCAGCGCCACAGCCATTTTCAGATACCCCTCAATGCAAAGGCTCTAGGCGCAAATATTTGTGTGAGAGCTAATTCAATCAAGGAAAACCTGCATGTTGGTGAAGGGCATATTGAAGAAAGATCAGCCGAGTGGTTCTTGTGGGAGAACAACTCCATTTGGCTCACTAACTTCACACACCATCAGGCTTCCAAGCAGCTCTCAAGGAAACTCAGTTTTCACACTCTATGCTTAGTGCCCTTTGAGAGCATTATCTAGGAAATAACCTGGTAGAGCATCCCACACAAACGAATGCTCCACATGCGGGTTTCACATGCCACCAACTCCACATTCACAGGCAACGTCAGCGCCACAGCCGTTTTCAGATAGCCCTCAATGCAAAGGCTTTAGACGCAAATATTGGTGTGAGAGCTAATTCAATCAAGGAAACACTGCATGTTGGTGAAGGGCATATTGAAGAAGGATCAGCCGAGTGGTTCTTCTGGGAGAACAACTCCATTTGGTTCACTAACTTCACACACCATCAGGCTTCCAAGCAGCTCTCAAGGAAACTCAGTTTTCACACTCTATGCTTAGTGCCCTTTGAGTGCATTATCTAGGAATGAACCTGGTAGAGCATCCCACACAAACGAATGCTCCACATGCGGGTTTCACATGCCACCAACTCCACATTCACAGGCAACTTCAGGGCCACAGCCGTTTTCAGATAGCCCTCAATGCAAAGGCTCTAGACGCAAATATTGGTGTGAGAGCTAATTCAATCAAGGAAACACTGCATGTTGGTGAAGGGCATATTGAAGAAGGATCAGATGAGTGGTTCTTGAGGGAGAACAACTTCATTTGGCTCACTAACTTCACACACCATCAGGCTTCCAAGCAGCTCTCAAGGAAACTCAGTTTTCACACTCTATGCTTAGTGCCCTTCAGTGCCTAGCACTGAAATGAAGCTTGGTGAGCATCCCACACAAACGAATGCTCCACATGCGGGTTTCACATGCCACCAACTCCACATTCACAGGCAAAGTCAGCGCCACAGCCGTTTTCAGATAGCCCTCAATGCAAAGGCTTTAGACGCAAATATTGGTGTGAGAGCTAATTCAATCAAGGAAACACTGCATGTTGGTGAAGGGCATATTGAAGAAGGATCAGCCGAGTGGTTCTTGTGGGAGAACAACTCCATTTGGTTCACTAACTTCACACACCATCAGGCTTCCAAGCAGCTCTCAAGGAAACTCAGTTTTCACACTCTATGCTTAGTGCCCTTTGAGTGCATTATCTAGGAATGAACCTGGTAGAGCATCCCACACAAACGAATGCTCCACATGCGGGTTTCACATGCCACCAACTCCACATTCACAGGCAACTTCAGTGCCACATCCGTTTTCAGATAGCCCTCAATGCAAAGGCTCTAGACGCAAATACTGGTGTGAGAGCTAATTCAATCAAGGAAACACTGCATGTTGGTGAAGGGCATATTGAAGAAGCATCAGCCGAGTGGTTCTTGTGGGAGAACAACTCCATTTGGCTCACTAACTTCACACACCATCAGGCTTCCAAGCAGCTCTCAAGGAAACTCAGTTTTCACACTCTATGCTTAGTGCCCTTTGAGTGCATTATCTAGGAAATCAATTGGTAGAGCATCCCACACAAACGAATGCTCCACATGCGGGTTTCACATGCCACCAACTCCACATTCACAGGCAACTTCAGCGCCACAGCCATTTTCAGATACCCCTCAATGCAAAGGCTCTAGGCGCAAATATTGGTGTGAGAGGTAATTCAATCAAGGAAAACCTGCATGTTGGTGAAGGGCATATTGAAGAAAGATCAGCCGAGTGGTTCTTGTGGGAGAACAACTCCATTTGGCTCACTAACTTCACACACCATCAGGCTTCCAAGCAGCTCTCAAGGAAACTCAGTTTTCACACTCTATGCTTAGTGCCCTTTGAGAGCATTATCTAGGAAATAACCTGGTAGAGCATCCCACACAAACGAATGCTCCACATGCGGGTTTCACATGCCACCAACTCCACATTCACAGGCAACGTCAGCGCCACAGCCGTTTTCAGATAGCTCTCAATGCAAAGGCTTTAGACGCAAATATTGGTGTGAGAGCTAATTCAATCAAGGAAACACTGCATGTTGGTGAAGGGCATATTGAAGAAGGATCAGCCGAGTGGTTCTTGTGGGAGAACAACTCCATTTGGTTCACTAACTTCACACACCATCAGGCTTCCAAGCAGCTCTCAAGGAAACTCAGTTTTCACACTCTATGCTTAGTGCCCTTTGAGTGCATTATCTAGGAATGAACCTGGTAGAGCATCCCACACAAACGAATGCTCCACATGCGGGTTTCACATGCCACCAACTACACATTCACAGGCAACTTCAGTGCCACATCCGTTTTCAGATAGCCCTCAATGCAAAGGCTCTAGATGCAAATACTGGTGTGAGAGCTAATTCAATCAAGGAAACACTGCATGTTGGTGAAGGGCATATTGAAGAAGGATCAGCCGAGTGGTTCTTGTGGGAGAACAACTCCATTTGGCTCACTAACTTCACACACCATCAGGCTTCCAAGCAGCTCTCAAGGAAACTCAGATTTCACACTCTATGCTTAGTGCCCTTTGAGTGCATTATCTAGGAATGAACCTGGTAGAGCATCCCACACAAACGAATGCTCCACATGCGGGTTTCACATGCCACCAACTCCACATTCACAGGCAACTTCAGCGCAACAGCCGTTTTCAGATAGCCCTCAATGCAAAGGTTCTAGACGCAAATATTGGTGTGAGAGCTAATTCAATCAAGGAAACACTGCATGTTGGTGAAGGGCATATTGAAGAAGGATCAGCCGAGTGGTTCTTGTGGGAGAACAACTCCATTTGGCTCACTAACTTCACACACCATCAGGCTTCCAAGCAGCTCTCAAGGAAACTCAGTTTTCACACTCTATGCTTAGTGCCCTTTGAGTGCATTATCTAGGAAATCAATTGGTAGAGCATCCCACACAAACGAATGCTCCACATGCGGGTTTCACATGCCACCAACTCCATATTCAGAGGTAACTTCAGCGCCACAGCCGTTTTCAGATAGCCCTCAATGCAAAGGCTTTAGACGCAAATATTGGTGTGAGAGCTAATTCAATCAAGGAAACACTGCATGTTGGTGAAGGGCATATTGAAGAAGGATCAGCCGAGTAGTTCTTGTGGGAGAACAACTCCATTTGGCTCACTAACTTCACACACCATCAGGTTTCCAAGCAGCTCTCAAGGAAACTCAGTTTTCACACTCTATGCTTAGTGCCCTTCAGTGCCTAGCACTGAAATGAAGCTTGGTGAGCATCCAACACAAACGAATGCTCCACATGCGGGTTTCACATGCCACCAACTCCACATTCTCAGGCAACGTCAGCGCCACAGCCGTTTTCAGATAGCCCTCAATGCAAAGGCTTTAGACGCAAATATTGGTGTGAGAGCTAATTCAATCAAGGAAACACTGCATGTTGGTGAAGGGCATATTGAAGAAGGATCAGCCGAGTGGTTCTTGTGGGAGAACAACTCCATTTGGTTCACTAACTTCACACACCATCAGGCTTCCAAGCAGCTCTCAAGGAAACTCAGTTTTCACACTCTATGCTTAGTGCCCTTTGAGTGCATTATCTAGGAATGAACCTGGTAGAGCATCCCACACAAACGAATGCTCCACATGCGGGTTTCACATGCCACCAACTCCACATTCACAGGCAACTTCAGTGCCACATCCGTTTTCAGATAGCCCTCAATGCAAAGGCTCTAGACGCAAATACTGGTGTGAGAGCTAATTCAATCAAGGAAACACTGCATGTTGGTGAAGGGCATATTGAAGAAGGATCAGCCGAGTGGTTCTTGTGGGAGAACAACTCCATTTGGCTCACTAACTTCACACACCATCAGGCTTCCAAGCAGCTCTCAAGGAAACTCAGTTTTCACACTCTATTCTTAGTGCCCTTCAGTGCCTAGCACTGAAATGAAGCTTGGTGAGCATCCCACACAAACGAATGCTCCACATGCGGGTTTCACATGCCACCAACTCCACATTCACAGGCAACGTCAGCGCCACAGCCGTTTTCAGATAGCCCTAAATGCAAAGGCTTTAGTCGCAAATATTGGTGTGAGAGCTAATTCAATCAAGGAAACACTGCATGTTGGTGAAGGGCATATTGAAGAAGGATCAGCCGAGTGGTTCTTGTGGGAGAACAACTCCATTTGGCTCACTAACTTCACACACCATCAGGCTTCCAAGCAGCTCTCAAGGAAACTCAGATTTCACACTCTATGCTTAGTGCCCTTTGAGTGCATTATCTAGGAATGAACCTGGTAGAGCATCCCACACAAACGAATGCTCCACAGGCGGGTTTCACATGCCACCAACTCCACATTCACAGGCAACTTCAGCGCAACAGCCGTTTTCAGATAGCCCTCAATGCAAAGGCTCTAGACGCAAATATTGGTGTGAGAGCTAATTCAATGAAGGAAACACTGCATGTTGGTGAAGGGCATATTGAAGAAGGATCAGCCGAGTGGTTCTTGTGGGAGAACAACTCCATTTGGCTCACTAACTTCACACACCATCAGGCTTCCAAGCAGCTCTCAAGGAAACTCAGTTTTCACACTCTATGCTTAGTGCCCTTTGAGTGCATTATCTAGGAATGAACCTGGTAGAGCATCCCACACAAACGAATGCTCCACATGCGGGTTTCACATGCCACCAACTCCACATTCACAGGCAACTTCAGCGCCACAGCCGTATTCAGATAGCCCTCAATGCAAAGGCTTTAGACGCAAATATTGCTGTGAGAGCTAATTCAATGAAGGAAACACTGCATGTTGGTGAAGGGCATATTGAAGAAGGATCAGCCGAGTAGTTCTTGTGGGAGAACAACTCCATTTGGCTCACTAACTTCACACACCATCAGGCTTCCAAGCAGCTCTCAAGGAAACTCAGTTTTCACACTCTATGCTTAGTGCCCTTCAGTGCCTAGCACTGAAATGAAGCTGGGTGAGCATCCCACACAAACGAATGCTCCACATGCGGGTTTCACATGCCACCAACTCCACATTCACAGGCAACTTCAGCGCAACAGCCGTTTTCAGATAGCCCTCAATGCAAAGGCTCTAGACGCAAATATTGGTGTGAGAGCTAATTCAATCAAGGAAACACTGCATGTTGGTGAAGGGCATATTGAAGAAGGATCAGCCGAGTGGTTCTTGTGGGAGAACAACTCCATTTGGCTCACTAACTTCACACACCATCAGGTTTCCAAGCAGCTCTCAAGGAAACTCAGTTTTCACACTCTATGCTTAGTGCCCTTTGAGTGCATTATCTAGGAAATCAATTGGTAGAGCATCCCACACAAACGAATGCTCCACATGCGGGTTTCACATGCCACCAACTCCATATTCAGAGGTAACTTCAGCGCCACAGCCGTTTTCAGATAGCCCTCAATGCAAAGGCTTTAGACGCAAATATTGGTGTGAGAGCTAATTCAATCAAGGAAACACTGCATGTTGGTGAAGGGCATATTGAAGAAGGATCAGCCGAGTGGTTCTTGTGGGAGAACAACTCCATTTGGTTCACTAACTTCACACACCATCAGGCTTCCAAGCAGCTCTCAAGGAAACTCAGTTTTCACACTCTATGCTTAGTGCCCTTTGAGTGCATTATCTAGGAATGAACCTGGTAGAGCATCCCACACAAACGAATGCTCCACATGCGGGTTTCACATGCCACCAACTCCACATTCACAGGCAACTTCAGTGCCACATCCGTTTTCAGATAGCCCTCAATGCAAAGGCTCTAGACGCAAATACTGGTGTGAGAGCTAATTCAATCAAGGAAACACTGCATGTTGGTGAAGGGCATATTGAAGAAGGATCAGCCGAGTGGTTCTTGTGGGAGAACAACTCCATTTGGCTCACTAACTTCACACACCATCAGGCTTCCAAGCAGCTCTCAAGGAAACTCAGTTTTCACACTCTATTCTTAGTGCCCTTCAGTGCCTAGCACTGAAATGAAGCTTGGTGAGCATCCCACACAAAGGAATGCTCCACATGCGGGTTTCACATGCCACCAACTCCACATTCACAGGCAACGTCAGCGCCACAGCCGTTTTCAGATAGCCCTCAATGCAAAGGCTTTAGACGCAAATATTGGTGTGAGAGCTAATTCAATCAAGGAAACACTGCATGTTGGTGAAGGGCATATTGAAGAAGGATCAGCCGAGTGGTTCTTGTGGGAGAACAACTCCATTTGGCTCACTAACTTCACACACCATCAGGCTTCCAAGCAGCTCTCAAGGAAACTCAGATTTCACACTCTATGCTTAGTGCCCTTTGAGTGCATTATCTAGGAATGAACCTGGTAGAGCATCCCACACAAACGAATGCTCCACATGCGGGTTTCACATGCCACCAACTCCACATTCACAGGCAACGTCAGCGCAACAGCCGTTTTCAGATAGCCCTCAATGCAAAGGTTCTAGACGCAAATATTGGTGTGAGAGCTAATTCAATCAAGGAAACACTGCATGTTGGTGAAGGGCATATTGAAGAAGGATCAGCCGAGTGGTTCTTGTGGGAGAACAACTCCATTTGGCTCACTAACTTCACACACCATCAGGCTTCCAAGCAGCTCTCAAGGAAACTCAGTTTTCACACTCTATGCTTAGTGCCCTTTGAGTGCATTATCTAGGAAATCAATTGGTAGAGCATCCCACACAAACGAATGCTCCACATGCGGGTTTCACATGCCACCAACTCCATATTCAGAGGTAACTTCAGCGCCACAGCCGTTTTCAGATAGCCCTCAATGCAAAGGCTTTAGACGCAAATATTGGTGTGAGAGCTAATTCAATGAAGGAAACACTGCATGTTGGTGAAGGGCATATTGAAGAAGGATCAGCCGAGTAGTTCTTGTGGGAGAACAACTCCATTTGGCTCACTAACTTCACACACCATCAGGCTTCCAAGCAGCTCTCAAGGAAACTCAGTTTTCACACTCTATGCTTAGTGCCCTTCAGTGCCTAGCACTGAAATGAAGCTGGGTGAGCATCCCACACAAACGAATGCTCCACATGCGGGTTTCACATGCCACCAACTCCACATTCACAGGCAACGTCAGCGCCACAGCCGTTTTCAGATAGCCCTCAATGCAAAGGCTTTAGACGCAAATATTGGTGTGAGAGCTAATTCAATCAAGGAAACACTGCATGTTGGTGAAGGGCATATTGAAGAAGGATCAGCCGAGTGGTTCTTGTGGGAGAACAACTCCATTTGGTTCACTAACTTCACACACCATCAGGCTTCCAAGCAGCTCTCAAGGAAACTCAGTTTTCACACTCTATGCTTAGTGCCCTTTGAGTGCATTATCTAGGAATGAACCTGGTAGAGCATCCCACACAAACGAATGCTCCACATGCGGGTTTCACATGCCACCAACTCCACATTCACAGGCAACTTCAGCGCAACAGCCGTTTTCAGATAGCCCTCAATGCAAAGGCTCTAGACGCAAATATTGGTGTGAGAGCTAATTCAATCAAGGAAACACTGCATGTTGGTGAAGGGCATATTGAAGAAGGATCAGCCGAGTGGTTCTTGTGGGAGAACAACTCCATTTGGCTCACTATCTTCACACACCATCAGGCTTCCAAGCAGCTCTCAAGGAAACTCAGTTTTCACACTCTATTCTTAGTGCCCTTCAGTGCCTAGCACTGAAATGAAGCTTGGTGAGCATCCCACACAAACGAATGCTCCACATGCGGGTTTCACATGCCACCAACTCCACATTCACAGGCAACGTCAGCGCCACAGCCGTTTTCAGATAGCCCTCAATGCAAAGGCTTTAGACGCAAATATTGGTGTGAGAGCTAATTCAATCAAGGAAACACTGCATGTTGGTGAAGGGCATATTGAAGAAGGATCAGCCGAGTGGTTCTTGTGGGAGAACAACTCCATTTGGTTCACTAACTTCACACACCATCAGGCTTCCAAGCAGCTCTCAAGGAAACTCAGTTTTCACACTCTATGCTTAGTGCCCTTTGAGTGCATTATCTAGGAATGAACCTGGTAGAGCATCCCACACAAACGAATGCTCCACATGCGGGTTTCACATGCCACCAACTCCACATTCACAGGCAACTTCAGGGCCACATCCGTTTTCAGATAGCCCTCAATGCAAAGGCTCTAGACGCAAATACTGGTGTGAGAGCTAATTCAATCAAGGAAACACTGCATGTTGGTGAAGGGCATATTGAAGAAAGATCAGCCGAGTGGTTCTTGTGGGAGAACAACTCCATTTGGCTCACTAACTTCACACACCATCAGGCTTCCAAGCA